>NW_027143096.1:0-85479 GCF_026170545.1 Melanerpes formicivorus
AGCACAGGAATAAGGTAGGGAAGAATTCTAAGGATCATTTTGACTGCCTCCAGAAGTTAGATCAGATGGCAAATTGGATTTGGTGCTAGGTCTTTCCCTTTAGGTTTTACCCCAACAATGTTTTCATTAGTTTCGCTCACTCTCGAAATCAAGCATTTTACAGCAGGTTGGAGCAGCCTGTATCTCAGCACAGGAATAAGGTAGGGAAGAATTCTAAGGATCATTTTGACTGCCTCCAGAAGTTAGATCAGATGGCAAATTGGATTTGGTGCTCGGTCTTTCCCTTTAGGTTTTACCCCAACAATGTTTTCATTAGTTTCGCTCACTCTCGAAATCAAGCATTTTACAGCAGGTTGGAGCAGCCTGTATCTCAGCACAGGAATAAGGTAGGGAAGAATTCAAATAGTTTGACTGCCTCCAGAAATGAGATCAGATGGCCAATGCAATTTGGTGCTAGGCCTTTCCCTTTAGGTTTTACCCCAACAATGTTTTCATTAGTTTCGCTCACTCTCGAAATCAAGCATTTTACAGCAGGTTGGAGCAGCCTGTATCTCAGCACAGGAATAAGGTAGGGAAGAATTCTAAGGATCATTTTGACTGCCTCCAGAAATGAGATCAGATGGCCAATGCAATTTGGTGCTAGGCCTTTCCCTTTAGGTTTTACCCCAACAATGTTTTCATTAGTTTCGCTCACTCTCGAAATCAAGCATTTTACAGCAGGTTGGAGCAGCCTGTATCTCAGCACAGGAATAAGGTAGGGAAGAATTCTAAGGATCATTTTGACTGCCTCCAGAAGTTAGATCAGATGGCAAATTGGATTTGGTGCTAGGTCTTTCCCTTTAGGTTTTACCCCAACAATGTTTTCATTAGTTTCGCTCACTCTCGAAATCAAGCATTTTACAGCAGGTTGGAGCAGCCTGTATCTCAGCACAGGAATAAGGTAGGGGAAGAATTCTAAGGATCATTTTGACTGCCTCCAGAAGTTAGATCAGATGGCAAATTGGATTTGGTGCTAGGTCTTTCCCTTTAGGTTTTACCCCAACAATGTTTTCATTAGTTTCGCTCACTCTCGAAATCAAGCATTTTACAGCAGGTTGGAGCAGCCTGTATCTCAGCACAGGAATAAGGTAGGGGAAGAATTCTAAGGATCATTTTGACTGCCTCCAGAAGTTAGATCAGATGGCAAATTGGATTTGGTGCTAGGTCTTTCCCTTTAGGTTTTACCCCAACAATGTTTTCATTAGTTTCGCTCACTCTCGAAATCAAGCATTTTACAGCAGGTTGGAGCAGCCTGTATCTCAGCACAGGAATAAGGTAGGGAAGAATTCTAAGGATCATTTTGACTGCCTCCAGAAGTTAGATCAGATGGCAAATTGGATTTGGTGCTAGGTCTTTTCCCTTTAGGTTTTACCCCAACAATGTTTTTCATTAGTTTCGCTCACTCTCGAAATCAAGCATTTTACAGCAGGTTGGAGCAGCCTGTATCTCAGCACAGGAATAAGGTAGGGAAGAATTCTAAGGATCATTTTGACTGCCTCCAGAAGTTAGATCAGATGGCAAATTGGATTTGGTGCTAGGTCTTTCCCTTTAGGTTTTACCCCAACAATGTTTTCATTAGTTTCGCTCACTCTCGAAATCAAGCATTTTACAGCAGGTTGGAGCAGCCTGTATCTCAGCACAGGAATAAGGTAGGGAAGAATTCTAAGGATCATTTTGACTGCCTCCAGAAGTTAGATCAGATGGCCAATGCAATTTGGTGCTAGGCCTTTCCCTTTAGGTTTTACCCCAACAAGGTTTTCATTAGTTTCGCTCACTCTCGAAATCAAGCATTTTACAGCAGGTTGGAGCAGCCTGTATCTCAGCACAGGAATAAGGTAGGGAAGAATTCTAAGGATCATTTTGACTGCCTCCAGAAGTTAGATCAGATGGCCAATGCAATTTGGTGCTAGGCCTTTCCCTTTAGGTTTTACCCCAACAATTTTTTCATTAGTTTCGTTCACTCTCGAAATCAAGCATTTTACAGCAGGTTGGAGCAGCCTGTATCTCAGCACAGGAATAAGGTAGGGAAGAATTCTAAGGATCATTTTGACTGCCTCCAGAAGTTAGATCAGATGGCAAATTTAATTTGGTGCTAGGTCTTTCCCTTTAGGTTTTTCCCCAACAATGTTTTCATTAGTTTCGCTCACTCTCGAAATCAAGCATTTTACAGCAGGTTGGAGCAGCCTGTATCTCAGCACAGGAATAAGGTAGGGAAGAATTCTAAGGATCATTTTGACTGCCTCCAGAAGTTAGATCAGATGGCAAATTGGATTTGGTGCTAGGTCTTTCCCTTTAGGTTTTACCCCAACAATGTTTTCATTAGTTTCGCTCACTCTCGAAATCAAGCATTTTACAGCAGGTTGGAGCAGCCTGTATCTCAGCACAGGAATAAGGTAGGGAAGAATTCAAATACTCATTTTGACTGCCTCCAGAAGTTAGATCAGATGGCAAATTGGATTTGGTGCTAGGTCTTTCCCTTTAGGTTTTACCCCAACAATGTTTTCATTAGTTTCGCTCACTCTTGAAATCAAGCATTTTACAGCAGGTTGGAGCAGCCTGTATCTCAGCACAGGAATAAGGTAGGGAAGAATTCTAAGGATCATTTTGACTGCCTCCAGAAGTTAGATCAGATGGCAAATTGGATTTGGTGCTAGGTCTTTCCCTTTAGGTTTTACCCCAACAATGTTTTCATTAGTTTCGCTCACTCTCGAAATCAAGCATTTTACAGCAGGTTGGAGCAGCCTGTATCTCAGCACAGGAATAAGGTAGGGAAGAATTCTAAGGATCATTTTGACTGCCTCCAGAAGTTAGATCAGATGGCAAATTGGATTTGGTGCTAGGTCTTTCCCTTTAGGTTTTACCCCAACAATGTTTTCATTAGTTTCGCTCACTCTCGAAATCAAGCATTTTACAGCAGGTTGGAGCAGCCTGTATCTCAGCACAGGAATAAGGTAGGGAAGAATTCAAATAGTCAATTTGACTGCCTCCAGAAATGAGATCAGATGGCCAATGCAATTTGGTGCTAGGCCTTTCCCTTTAGGTTTTACCCCAACAATGTTTTCATTAGTTTCGCTCACTCTCGAAATCAAGCATTTTACAGCAGGTTGGAGCAGCCTGTATCTCAGCACAGGAATAAGGTAGGGAAGAATTCTAAGGATCATTTTGACTGCCTCCAGAAGTTAGATCAGATGGCAAATTGGATTTGGTGCTAGGTCTTTCCCTTTAGGTTTTACCCCAACAATGTTTTCATTAGTTTCGCTCACTCTCGAAATCAAGCATTTTACAGCAGGTTGGAGCAGCCTGTATCTCAGCACAGGAATAAGGTAGGGAAGAATTCTAAGGATCATTTTGACTGCCTCCAGAAGTTAGATCAGATGGCAAATTGGATTTGGTGCTAGGTCTTTCCCTTTAGGTTTTACCCCAACAATGTTTTCATTAGTTTCGCTCACTCTCGAAATCAAGCATTTTACAGCAGGTTGGAGCAGCCTGTATCTCAGCACAGGAATAAGGTAGGGAAGAATTCTAAGGATCATTTTGACTGCCTCCAGAAGTTAGATCAGATGGCAAATTGGATTTGGTGCTAGGTCTTTCCCTTTAGGTTTTACCCCAACAATGTTTTCATTAGTTTCGCTCACTCTCGAAATCAAGCATTTTACAGCAGGTTGGAGCAGCCTGTATCTCAGCACAGGAATAAGGTAGGGAAGAATTCTAAGGATCATTTTGACTGCCTCCAGAAGTTAGATCAGATGGCCAATGCAATTTGGTGCTAGGCCTTTCCCTTTAGGTTTTACCCCAACAATGTTTTCATTAGTTTCGCTCACTCTCGAAATCAAGCATTTTACAGCAGGTTGGAGCAGCCTGTATCTCAGCACAGGAATAAGGTAGGGAAGAATTCTAAGGATCATTTTGACTGCCTCCAGAAGTTAGATCAGATGGCAAATTGGATTTGGTGCTAGGTCTTTCCCTTTAGGTTTTACCCCAACAATGTTTTCATTAGTTTCGCTCACTCTCGAAATCAAGCATTTTACAGCAGGTTGGAGCAGCCTGTATCTCAGCACAGGAATAAGGTAGGGAAGAATTCTAAGGATCATTTTGACTGCCTCCAGAAGTTAGATCAGATGGCAAATTGGATTTGGTGCTAGGTCTTTCCCTTTAGGTTTTACCCCAACAATGTTTTCATTAGTTTCGCTCACTCTCGAAATCAAGCATTTTACAGCAGGTTGGAGCAGCCTGTATCTCAGCACAGGAATAAGGTAGGGAAGAATTCTAAGGATCATTTTGACTGCCTCCAGAAGTTAGATCAGATGGCAAATTGGATTTGGTGCTAGGTCTTTCCCTTTAGGTTTTTCCCCAACAATGTTTTCATTAGTTTCGCTCACTCTCGAAATCAAGCATTTTACAGCAGGTTGGAGCAGCCTGTATCTCAGCACAGGAATAAGGTAGGGAAGAATTCAAATACTCATTTTGACTGCCTCCAGAAGTTAGATCAGATGGCAAATTGGATTTGGTGCTAGGTCTTTCCCTTTAGGTTTTACCCCAACAATGTTTTCATTAGTTTCGCTCACTCTTGAAATCAAGCATTTTACAGCAGGTTGGAGCAGCCTGTATCTCAGCACAGGAATAAGGTAGGGAAGAATTCTAAGGATCATTTTGACTGCCTCCAGAAGTTAGATCAGATGGCAAATTGGATTTGGTGCTAGGTCTTTCCCTTTAGGTTTTACCCCAACAATGTTTTCATTAGTTTCGCTCACTCTCGAAATCAAGCATTTTACAGCATGTTGGAGCAGCCTGTATCTCAGCACAGGAATAAGGTAGGGAAGAATTCTAAGGATCATTTTGACTGCCTCCAGAAGTTAGATCAGATGGCAAATTGGATTTGGTGCTAGGTCTTTCCCTTTAGGTTTTACCCCAACAATGTTTTCATTAGTTTCGCTCACTCTCGAAATCAAGCATTTTACAGCAGGTTGGAGCAGCCTGTATCTCAGCACAGGAATAAGGTAGGGAAGAATTCTAAGGATCATTTTGACTGCCTCCAGAAGTTAGATCAGATGGCAAATTGGATTTGGTGCTAGGTCTTTCCCTTTAGGTTTTACCCCAACAATGTTTTCATTAGTTTCGCTCACTCTCGAAATCAAGCATTTTACAGCAGGTTGGAGCAGCCTGTATCTCAGCACAGGAATAAGGTAGGGAAGAATTCTAAGGATCATTTTGACTGCCTCCAGAAGTTAGATCAGATGGCAAATTGGATTTGGTGCTAGGTCTTTCCCTTTAGGTTTTACCCCAACAATGTTTTCATTAGTTTCGCTCACTCTCGAAATCAAGCATTTTACAGCAGGTTGGAGCAGCCTGTATCTCAGCACAGGAATAAGGTAGGGAAGAATTCTAAGGATCATTTTGACTGCCTCCAGAAGTTAGATCAGATGGCAAATTGGATTTGGTGCTAGGTCTTTCCCTTTAGGTTTTACCCCAACAATGTTTTCATTAGTTTCGCTCACTCTCGAAATCAAGCATTTTACAGCAGGTTGGAGCAGCCTGTATCTCAGCACAGGAATAAGGTAGGGAAGAATTCAAATAGTCAATTTGACTGCCTCCAGAAATGAGATCAGATGGCCAATGCAATTTGGTGCTAGGCCTTTCCCTTTAGGTTTTTCCCCAACAATGTTTTCATTAGTTTCGCTCACTCTCGAAATCAAGCATTTTACAGCAGGTTGGAGCAGCCTGTATCTCAGCACAGGAATAAGGTAGGGAAGAATTCTAAGGATCATTTTGACTGCCTCCAGAAGTTAGATCAGATGGCAAATTGGATTTGGTGCTAGGTCTTTCCCTTTAGGTTTTACCCCAACAATGTTTTCATTAGTTTCGCTCACTCTCGAAATCAAGCATTTTACAGCAGGTTGGAGCAGCCTGTATCTCAGCACAGGAATAAGGTAGGGAAGAATTCAAATACTCATTTTGACTGCCTCCAGAAGTTAGATCAGATGGCAAATTGGATTTGGTGCTAGGTCTTTCCCTTTAGGTTTTACCCCAACAATGTTTTCATTAGTTTCGCTCACTCTTGAAATCAAGCATTTTACAGCAGGTTGGAGCAGCCTGTATCTCAGCACAGGAATAAGGTAGGGAAGAATTCTAAGGATCATTTTGACTGCCTCCAGAAGTTAGATCAGATGGCAAATTGGATTTGGTGCTAGGTCTTTCCCTTTAGGTTTTACCCCAACAATGTTTTCATTAGTTTCGCTCACTCTCGAAATCAAGCATTTTACAGCATGTTGGAGCAGCCTGTATCTCAGCACAGGAATAAGGTAGGGAAGAATTCTAAGGATCATTTTGACTGCCTCCAGAAGTTAGATCAGATGGCAAATTGGATTTGGTGCTAGGTCTTTCCCTTTAGGTTTTACCCCAACAATGTTTTCATTAGTTTCGCTCACTCTCGAAATCAAGCATTTTACAGCAGGTTGGAGCAGCCTGTATCTCAGCACAGGAATAAGGTAGGGAAGAATTCTAAGGATCATTTTGACTGCCTCCAGAAGTTAGATCAGATGGCAAATTGGATTTGGTGCTAGGTCTTTCCCTTTAGGTTTTACCCCAACAATGTTTTCATTAGTTTCGCTCACTCTCGAAATCAAGCATTTTACAGCAGGTTGGAGCAGCCTGTATCTCAGCACAGGAATAAGGTAGGGAAGAATTCAAATAGTCAATTTGACTGCCTCCAGAAATGAGATCAGATGGCCAATGCAATTTGGTGCTAGGCCTTTCCCTTTAGGTTTTACCCCAACAATGTTTTCATTAGTTTCGCTCACTCTCGAAATCAAGCATTTTACAGCAGGTTGGAGCAGCCTGTATCTCAGCACAGGAATAAGGTAGGGAAGAATTCTAAGGATCATTTTGACTGCCTCCAGAAGTTAGATCAGATGGCAAATTGGATTTGGTGCTAGGTCTTTCCCTTTAGGTTTTACCCCAACAATGTTTTCATTAGTTTCGCTCACTCTCGAAATCAAGCATTTTACAGCAGGTTGGAGCAGCCTGTATCTCAGCACAGGAATAAGGTAGGGAAGAATTCTAAGGATCATTTTGACTGCCTCCAGAAGTTAGATCAGATGGCAAATTGGATTTGGTGCTAGGTCTTTCCCTTTAGGTTTTACCCCAACAATGTTTTCATTAGTTTCGCTCACTCTCGAAATCAAGCATTTTACAGCAGGTTGGAGCAGCCTGTATCTCAGCACAGGAATAAGGTAGGGAAGAATTCTAAGGATCATTTTGACTGCCTCCAGAAGTTAGATCAGATGGCAAATTGGATTTGGTGCTAGGTCTTTCCCTTTAGGTTTTACCCCAACAATGTTTTCATTAGTTTCGCTCACTCTCGAAATCAAGCATTTTACAGCAGGTTGGAGCAGCCTGTATCTCAGCACAGGAATAAGGTAGGGAAGAATTCTAAGGATCATTTTGACTGCCTCCAGAAGTTAGATCAGATGGCAAATTGGATTTGGTGCTAGGTCTTTCCCTTTAGGTTTTACCCCAACAATGTTTTCATTAGTTTCGCTCACTCTCGAAATCAAGCATTTTACAGCAGGTTGGAGCAGCCTGTATCTCAGCACAGGAATAAGGTAGGGAAGAATTCTAAGGATCATTTTGACTGCCTCCAGAAGTTAGATCAGATGGCAAATTGGATTTGGTGCTAGGTCTTTCCCTTTAGGTTTTACCCCAACAATGTTTTCATTAGTTTCGCTCACTCTCGAAATCAAGCATTTTACAGCAGGTTGGAGCAGCCTGTATCTCAGCACAGGAATAAGGTAGGGAAGAATTCTAAGGATCATTTTGACTGCCTCCAGAAGTTAGATCAGATGGCAAATTGGATTTGGTGCTAGGTCTTTCCCTTTAGGTTTTACCCCAACAATGTTTTCATTAGTTTCGCTCACTCTCGAAATCAAGCATTTTACAGCAGGTTGGAGCAGCCTGTATCTCAGCACAGGAATAAGGTAGGGAAGAATTCTAAGGCTCATTTTGACTGCCTCCAGAAGTTAGATCAGATGGCAAATTGGATTTGGTGCTAGGTCTTTCCCTTTAGGTTTTACCCCAACAATGTTTTCATTAGTTTCGCTCACTCTCGAAATCAAGCATTTTACAGCAGGTTGGAGCAGCCTGTATCTCAGCACAGGAATAAGGTAGGGAAGAATTCTAAGGATCATTTTGACTGCCTCCAGAAGTTAGATCAGATGGCAAAATGGATTTGGTGCTACGCCTTTCCCTTTAGGTTTTTCCCCAACAATGTTTTCATTAGTTCTGCTCACTCTCGAAATCAAGCATTTTACAGCAGGTTGGAGCAGCCTGTATCTCAGCACAGGAATAAGGTAGGGAAGAATTCTAAGGATCATTTTGACTGCCTCCAGAAGTTAGATCAGATGGCAAATTGGATTTGGTGCTAGGTCTTTCCCTTTAGGTTTTACCCCAACAATGTTTTCATTAGTTTCGCTCACTCTCGAAATCAAGCATTTTACAGCAGGTTGGAGCAGCCTGTATCTCAGCACAGGAATAAGGTAGGGAAGAATTCTAAGGATCATTTTGACTGCCTCCAGAAGTTAGATCAGATGGCAAATTGGATTTGGTGCTAGGTCTTTCCCTTTAGGTTTTACCCCAACAATGTTTTCATTAGTTTCGCTCACTCTCGAAATCAAGCATTTTACAGCAGGTTGGAGCAGCCTGTATCTCAGCACAGGAATAAGGTAGGGAAGAATTCTAAGGATCATTTTGACTGCCTCCAGAAGTTAGATCAGATGGCAAATTGGATTTGGTGCTAGGTCTTTCCCTTTAGGTTTTACCCCAACAATGTTTTCATTAGTTTCGCTCACTCTCGAAATCAAGCATTTTACAGCAGGTTGGAGCAGCCTGTATCTCAGCACAGGAATAAGGTAGGGAAGAATTCTAAGGATCATTTTGACTGCCTCCAGAAGTTAGATCAGATGGCAAATTGGATTTGGTGCTAGGTCTTTCCCTTTAGGTTTTACCCCAACAATGTTTTCATTAGTTTCGCTCACTCTCGAAATCAAGCATTTTACAGCAGGTTGGAGCAGCCTGTATCTCAGCACAGGAATAAGGTAGGGAAGAATTCTAAGGATCATTTTGACTGCCTCCAGAAGTTAGATCAGATGGCAAAATGGATTTGGTGCTAGGTCTTTCCCTTTAGGTTTTACCCCAACAATGTTTTCATTAGTTTCGCTCACTCTCGAAATCAAGCATTTTACAGCAGGTTGGAGCAGCCTGTATCTCAGCACAGGAATAAGGTAGGGAAGAATTCTAAGGATCATTTTGACTGCCTCCAGAAGTTAGATCAGATGGCCAATGCAATTTGGTGCTAGGCCTTTCCCTTTAGGTTTTACCCCAACAATGTTTTCATTAGTTTCGCTCACTCTCGAAATCAAGCATTTTACAGCAGGTTGGAGCAGCCTGTATCTCAGCACAGGAATAAGGTAGGGAAGAATTCTAAGGATCATTTTGACTGCCTCCAGAAGTTAGATCAGATGGCAAATTGGATTTGCTGCTAGGTCTTTCCCTTTAGGTTTTACCCCAACAATGTTTTCATTAGTTTCGCTCACTCTCGAAATCAAGCATTTTACAGCAGGTTGGAGCAGCCTGTATCTCAGCACAGGAATAAGGTAGGGAAGAATTCAAATACTCATTTTGACTGCCTCCAGAAGTTAGATCAGATGGCAAATTGGATTTGGTGCTAGGTCTTTCCCTTTAGGTTTTACCCCAACAATGTTTTCATTAGTTTCGCTCACTCTTGAAATCAAGCATTTTACAGCAGGTTGGAGCAGCCTGTATCTCAGCACAGGAATAAGGTAGGGAAGAATTCTAAGGATCATTTTGACTGCCTCCAGAAGTTAGATCAGATGGCAAATTGGATTTGGTGCTAGGTCTTTCCCTTTAGGTTTTACCCCAACAATGTTTTCATTAGTTTCGCTCACTCTCGAAATCAAGCATTTTACAGCAGGTTGGAGCAGCCTGTATCTCAGCACAGGAATAAGGTAGGGAAGAATTCTAAGGATCATTTTGACTGCCTCCAGAAGTTAGATCAGATGGCAAATTGGATTTGGTGCTAGGTCTTTCCCTTTAGGTTTTACCCCAACAATGTTTTCATTAGTTTCGCTCACTCTCGAAATCAAGCATTTTACAGCAGGTTGGAGCAGCCTGTATCTCAGCACAGGAATAAGGTAGGGAAGAATTCTAAGGATCATTTTGACTGCCTCCAGAAGTTAGATCAGATGGCAAATTGGATTTGGTGCTAGGTCTTTCCCTTTAGGTTTTACCCCAACAATGTTTTCATTAGTTTCGCTCACTCTCGAAATCAAGCATTTTACAGCAGGTTGGAGCAGCCTGTATCTCAGCACAGGAATAAGGTAGGGAAGAATTCAAATAGTCAATTTGACTGCCTCCAGAAATGAGATCAGATGGCCAATGCAATTTGGTGCTAGGCCTTTCCCTTTAGGTTTTACCCCAACAATGTTTTCATTAGTTTCGCTCACTCTCGAAATCAAGCATTTTACAGCAGGTTGGAGCAGCCTGTATCTCAGCACAGGAATAAGGTAGGGAAGAATTCTAAGGATCATTTTGACTGCCTCCAGAAGTTAGATCAGATGGCAAATTGGATTTGGTGCTAGGTCTTTCCCTTTAGGTTTTACCCCAACAATGTTTTCATTAGTTTCGCTCACTCTCGAAATCAAGCATTTTACAGCAGGTTGGAGCAGCCTGTATCTCAGCACAGGAATAAGGTAGGGAAGAATTCTAAGGATCATTTTGACTGCCTCCAGAAGTTAGATCAGATGGCAAATTGGATTTGGTGCTAGGTCTTTCCCTTTAGGTTTTACCCCAACAATGTTTTCATTAGTTTCGCTCACTCTCGAAATCAAGCATTTTACAGCAGGTTGGAGCAGCCTGTATCTCAGCACAGGAATAAGGTAGGGAAGAATTCTAAGGATCATTTTGACTGCCTCCAGAAGTTAGATCAGATGGCAAATTGGATTTGGTGCTAGGTCTTTCCCTTTAGGTTTTACCCCAACAATGTTTTCATTAGTTTCGCTCACTCTCGAAATCAAGCATTTTACAGCAGGTTGGAGCAGCCTGTATCTCAGCACAGGAATAAGGTAGGGAAGAATTCTAAGGATCATTTTGACTGCCTCCAGAAGTTAGATCAGATGGCAAATTGGATTTGGTGCTAGGTCTTTCCCTTTAGGTTTTACCCCAACAATGTTTTCATTAGTTTCGCTCACTCTCGAAATCAAGCATTTTACAGCAGGTTGGAGCAGCCTGTATCTCAGCACAGGAATAAGGTAGGGAAGAATTCTAAGGATCATTTTGACTGCCTCCAGAAGTTAGATCAGATGGCAAATTGGATTTGGTGCTAGGTCTTTCCCTTTAGGTTTTACCCCAACAATGTTTTCATTAGTTTCGCTCACTCTCGAAATCAAGCATTTTACAGCAGGTTGGAGCAGCCTGTATCTCAGCACAGGAATAAGGTAGGGAAGAATTCAAATAGTCAATTTGACTGCCTCCAGAAATGAGATCAGATGGCCAATGCAATTTGGTGCTAGGCCTTTCCCTTTAGGTTTTACCCCAACAATGTTTTCATTAGTTTCGCTCACTCTCGAAATCAAGCATTTTACAGCAGGTTGGAGCAGCCTGTATCTCAGCACAGGAATAAGGTAGGGAAGAATTCTAAGGATCATTTTGACTGCCTCCAGAAGTTAGATCAGATGGCAAATTGGATTTGGTGCTAGGTCTTTCCCTTTAGGTTTTACCCCAACAATGTTTTCATTAGTTTCGCTCACTCTCGAAATCAAGCATTTTACAGCAGGTTGGAGCAGCCTGTATCTCAGCACAGGAATAAGGTAGGGAAGAATTCTAAGGATCATTTTGACTGCCTCCAGAAGTTAGATCAGATGGCCAATGCAATTTGGTGCTAGGCCTTTCCCTTTAGGTTTTACCCCAACAATGTTTTCATTAGTTTCGCTCACTCTCGAAATCAAGCATTTTACAGCAGGTTGGAGCAGCCTGTATCTCAGCACAGGAATAAGGTAGGGAAGAATTCTAAGGATCATTTTGACTGCCTCCAGAAGTTAGATCAGATGGCCAATGCAATTTGGTGCTAGGCCTTTCCCTTTAGGTTTTACCCCAACAATGTTTTCATTAGTTTCGCTCACTCTCGAAATCAAGCATTTTACAGCAGGTTGGAGCAGCCTGTATCTCAGCACAGGAATAAGGTAGGGAAGAATTCAAATAGTCAATTTGACTGCCTCCAGAAATGAGATCAGATGGCCAATGCAATTTGGTGCTAGGCCTTTCCCTTTAGGTTTTACCCCAACAATGTTTTCATTAGTTTCGCTCACTCTCGAAATCAAGCATTTTACAGCAGGTTGGAGCAGCCTGTATCTCAGCACAGGAATAAGATAGGGAAGAATTCTAAGGATCATTTTGACTGCCTCCAGAAGTTAGATCAGATGGCAAATTGGATTTGGTGCTAGGTCTTTCCCTTTAGGTTTTACCCCAACAATGTTTTCATTAGTTTCGCTCACTCTCGAAATCAAGCATTTTACAGCAGGTTGGAGCAGCCTGTATCTCAGCACAGGAATAAGGTAGGGAAGAATTCTAAGGATCATTTTGACTGCCTCCAGAAGTTAGATCAGATGGCAAATTGGATTTGGTGCTAGGTCTTTCCCTTTAGGTTTTACCCCAACAATGTTTTCATTAGTTTCGCTCACTCTCGAAATCAAGCATTTTACAGCAGGTTGGAGCAGCCTGTATCTCAGCACAGGAATAAGGTAGGGAAGAATTCTAAGGATCATTTTGACTGCCTCCAGAAGTTAGATCAGATGGCAAATTGGATTTGGTGCTAGGTCTTTCCCTTTAGGTTTTACCCCAACAATGTTTTCATTAGTTTCGCTCACTCTCGAAATCAAGCATTTTACAGCAGGTTGGAGCAGCCTGTATCTCAGCACAGGAATAAGGTAGGGAAGAATTCTAAGGATCATTTTGACTGCCTCCAGAAGTTAGATCAGATGGCCAATGCAATTTGGTGCTAGGCCTTTCCCTTTAGGTTTTACCCCAACAATGTTTTCATTAGTTTCGCTCACTCTCGAAATCAAGCATTTTACAGCAGGTTGGAGCAGCCTGTATCTCAGCACAGGAATAAGGTAGGGAAGAATTCTAAGGATCATTTTGACTGCCTCCAGAAGTTAGATCAGATGGCCAATGCAATTTGGTGCTAGGCCTTTCCCTTTAGGTTTTACCCCAACAATGTTTTCATTAGTTTCGCTCACTCTCGAAATCAAGCATTTTACAGCAGGTTGGAGCAGCCTGTATCTCAGCACAGGAATAAGGTAGGGAAGAATTCTAAGGATCATTTTGACTGCCTCCAGAAGTTAGATCAGATGGCAAATTGGATTTGGTGCTAGGTCTTTCCCTTTAGGTTTTTCCCCAACAATGTTTTCATTAGTTTCGCTCACTCTCGAAATCAAGCATTTTACAGCAGGTTGGAGCAGCCTGTATCTCAGCACAGGAATAAGGTAGGGAAGAATTCTAAGGATCATTTTGACTGCCTCCAGAAGTTAGATCAGATGGCAAATTGGATTTGGTGCTAGGTCTTTCCCTTTAGGTTTTACCCCAACAATGTTTTCATTAGTTTCGCTCACTCTCGAAATCAAGCATTTTACAGCAGGTTGGAGCAGCCTGTATCTCAGCACAGGAATAAGGTAGGGAAGAATTCTAAGGATCATTTTGACTGCCTCCAGAAGTTAGATCAGATGGCAAATTGGATTTGGTGCTAGGTCTTTCCCTTTAGGTTTTACCCCAACAATGCTTTCATTAGTTTCGCTCACTCTCGAAATCAAGCATTTTACAGCAGGTTGGAGCAGCCTGTATCTCAGCACAGGAATAAGGTAGGGAAGAATTCTAAGGATCATTTTGACTGCCTCCAGAAGTTAGATCAGATGGCAAATTGGATTTGGTGCTAGGTCTTTCCCTTTAGGTTTTACCCCAACAATGTTTTCATTAGTTTCGCTCACTCTCGAAATCAAGCATTTTACAGCAGGTTGGAGCAGCCTGTATCTCAGCACAGGAATAAGGTAGGGAAGAATTCTAAGGATCATTTTGACTGCCTCCAGAAGTTAGATCAGATGGCAAATTGGATTTGGTGCTAGGTCTTTCCCTTTAGGTTTTACCCCAACAATGTTTTCATTAGTTTCGCTCACTCTCGAAATCAAGCATTTTACAGCAGGTTGGAGCAGCCTGTATCTCAGCACAGGAATAAGGTAGGGAAGAATTCTAAGGATCATTTTGACTGCCTCCAGAAGTTAGATCAGATGGCAAATTGGATTTGGTGCTAGGTCTTTCCCTTTAGGTTTTACCCCAACAATGTTTTCATTAGTTTCGCTCACTCTCGAAATCAAGCATTTTACAGCAGGTTGGAGCAGCCTGTATCTCAGCACAGGAATAAGGTAGGGAAGAATTCTAAGGATCATTTTGACTGCCTCCAGAAGTTAGATCAGATGGCCAATGCAATTTGGTGCTAGGCCTTTCCCTTTAGGTTTTACCCCAACAATGTTTTCATTAGTTTCGCTCACTCTCGAAATCAAGCATTTTACAGCAGGTTGGAGCAGCCTGTATCTCAGCACAGGAATAAGGTAGGGAAGAATTCTAAGGATCATTTTGACTGCCTCCAGAAGTTAGATCAGATGGCCAATGCAATTTGGTGCTAGGCCTTTCCCTTTAGGTTTTACCCCAACAATGTTTTCATTAGTTTCGCTCACTCTCGAAATCAAGCATTTTACAGCAGGTTGGAGCAGCCTGTATCTCAGCACAGGAATAAGGTAGGGAAGAATTCTAAGGATCATTTTGACTGCCTCCAGAAGTTAGATCAGATGGCAAATTGGATTTGGTGCTAGGTCTTTCCCTTTAGGTTTTACCCCAACAATGTTTTCATTAGTTTCGCTCACTCTCGAAATCAAGCATTTTACAGCAGGTTGGAGCAGCCTGTATCTCAGCACAGGAATAAGGTAGGGAAGAATTCAAATAGTCAATTTGACTGCCTCCAGAAATGAGATCAGATGGCCAATGCAATTTGGTGCTAGGCCTTTCCCTTTAGGTTTTACCCCAACAATGTTTTCATTAGTTTCGCTCACTCTCGAAATCAAGCATTTTACAGCAGGTTGGAGCAGCCTGTATCTCAGCACAGGAATAAGGTAGGGAAGAATTCTAAGGATCATTTTGACTGCCTCCAGAAGTTAGATCAGATGGCAAATTGGATTTGGTGCTAGGTCTTTCCCTTTAGGTTTTACCCCAACAATGTTTTCATTAGTTTCGCTCACTCTCGAAATCAAGCATTTTACAGCAGGTTGGAGCAGCCTGTATCTCAGCACAGGAATAAGGTAGGGAAGAATTCTAAGGATCATTTTGACTGCCTCCAGAAGTTAGATCAGATGGCCAATGCAATTTGGTGCTAGGCCTTTCCCTTTAGGTTTTACCCCAACAATGTTTTCATTAGTTTCGCTCACTCTCGAAATCAAGCATTTTACAGCAGGTTGGAGCAGCCTGTATCTCAGCACAGGAATAAGGTAGGGAAGAATTCTAAGGATCATTTTGACTGCCTCCAGAAGTTAGATCAGATGGCCAATGCAATTTGGTGCTAGGCCTTTCCCTTTAGGTTTTACCCCAACAATGTTTTCATTAGTTTCGCTCACTCTCGAAATCAAGCATTTTACAGCAGGTTGGAGCAGCCTGTATCTCAGCACAGGAATAAGGTAGGGAAGAATTCAAATAGTCAATTTGACTGCCTCCAGAAATGAGATCAGATGGCCAATGCAATTTGGTGCTAGGCCTTTCCCTTTAGGTTTTACCCCAACAATGTTTTCATTAGTTTCGCTCACTCTCGAAATCAAGCATTTTACAGCAGGTTGGAGCAGCCTGTATCTCAGCACAGGAATAAGATAGGGAAGAATTCTAAGGATCATTTTGACTGCCTCCAGAAGTTAGATCAGATGGCAAATTGGATTTGGTGCTAGGTCTTTCCCTTTAGGTTTTACCCCAACAATGTTTTCATTAGTTTCGCTCACTCTCGAAATCAAGCATTTTACAGCAGGTTGGAGCAGCCTGTATCTCAGCACAGGAATAAGGTAGGGAAGAATTCTAAGGATCATTTTGACTGCCTCCAGAAGTTAGATCAGATGGCAAATTGGATTTGGTGCTAGGTCTTTCCCTTTAGGTTTTACCCCAACAATGTTTTCATTAGTTTCGCTCACTCTCGAAATCAAGCATTTTACAGCAGGTTGGAGCAGCCTGTATCTCAGCACAGGAATAAGGTAGGGAAGAATTCTAAGGATCATTTTGACTGCCTCCAGAAGTTAGATCAGATGGCAAATTGGATTTGGTGCTAGGTCTTTCCCTTTAGGTTTTACCCCAACAATGTTTTCATTAGTTTCGCTCACTCTCGAAATCAAGCATTTTACAGCAGGTTGGAGCAGCCTGTATCTCAGCACAGGAATAAGGTAGGGAAGAATTCTAAGGATCATTTTGACTGCCTCCAGAAGTTAGATCAGATGGCCAATGCAATTTGGTGCTAGGCCTTTCCCTTTAGGTTTTACCCCAACAATGTTTTCATTAGTTTCGCTCACTCTCGAAATCAAGCATTTTACAGCAGGTTGGAGCAGCCTGTATCTCAGCACAGGAATAAGGTAGGGAAGAATTCTAAGGATCATTTTGACTGCCTCCAGAAGTTAGATCAGATGGCCAATGCAATTTGGTGCTAGGCCTTTCCCTTTAGGTTTTACCCCAACAATGTTTTCATTAGTTTCGCTCACTCTCGAAATCAAGCATTTTACAGCAGGTTGGAGCAGCCTGTATCTCAGCACAGGAATAAGGTAGGGAAGAATTCTAAGGATCATTTTGACTGCCTCCAGAAGTTAGATCAGATGGCAAATTGGATTTGGTGCTAGGTCTTTCCCTTTAGGTTTTTCCCCAACAATGTTTTCATTAGTTTCGCTCACTCTCGAAATCAAGCATTTTACAGCAGGTTGGAGCAGCCTGTATCTCAGCACAGGAATAAGGTAGGGAAGAATTCTAAGGATCATTTTGACTGCCTCCAGAAGTTAGATCAGATGGCAAATTGGATTTGGTGCTAGGTCTTTCCCTTTAGGTTTTACCCCAACAATGTTTTTCATTAGTTTCGCTCACTCTCGAAATCAAGCATTTTACAGCAGGTTGGAGCAGCCTGTATCTCAGCACAGGAATAAGGTAGGGAAGAATTCTAAGGATCATTTTGACTGCCTCCAGAAGTTAGATCAGATGGCAAATTGGATTTGGTGCTAGGTCTTTCCCTTTAGGTTTTACCCCAACAATGCTTTCATTAGTTTCGCTCACTCTCGAAATCAAGCATTTTACAGCAGGTTGGAGCAGCCTGTATCTCAGCACAGGAATAAGGTAGGGAAGAATTCTAAGGATCATTTTGACTGCCTCCAGAAGTTAGATCAGATGGCAAATTGGATTTGGTGCTAGGTCTTTCCCTTTAGGTTTTACCCCAACAATGTTTTCATTAGTTTCGCTCACTCTCGAAATCAAGCATTTTACAGCAGGTTGGAGCAGCCTGTATCTCAGCACAGGAATAAGGTAGGGAAGAATTCTAAGGATCATTTTGACTGCCTCCAGAAGTTAGATCAGATGGCAAATTGGATTTGGTGCTAGGTCTTTCCCTTTAGGTTTTACCCCAACAATGTTTTCATTAGTTTCGCTCACTCTCGAAATCAAGCATTTTACAGCAGGTTGGAGCAGCCTGTATCTCAGCACAGGAATAAGGTAGGGAAGAATTCTAAGGATCATTTTGACTGCCTCCAGAAGTTAGATCAGATGGCAAATTGGATTTGGTGCTAGGTCTTTCCCTTTAGGTTTTACCCCAACAATGTTTTCATTAGTTTCGCTCACTCTCGAAATCAAGCATTTTACAGCAGGTTGGAGCAGCCTGTATCTCAGCACAGGAATAAGGTAGGGAAGAATTCTAAGGATCATTTTGACTGCCTCCAGAAGTTAGATCAGATGGCCAATGCAATTTGGTGCTAGGCCTTTCCCTTTAGGTTTTACCCCAACAATGTTTTCATTAGTTTCGCTCACTCTCGAAATCAAGCATTTTACAGCAGGTTGGAGCAGCCTGTATCTCAGCACAGGAATAAGGTAGGGAAGAATTCTAAGGATCATTTTGACTGCCTCCAGAAGTTAGATCAGATGGCCAATGCAATTTGGTGCTAGGCCTTTCCCTTTAGGTTTTACCCCAACAATGTTTTCATTAGTTTCGCTCACTCTCGAAATCAAGCATTTTACAGCAGGTTGGAGCAGCCTGTATCTCAGCACAGGAATAAGGTAGGGAAGAATTCTAAGGATCATTTTGACTGCCTCCAGAAGTTAGATCAGATGGCAAATTGGATTTGGTGCTAGGTCTTTCCCTTTAGGTTTTTCCCCAACAATGTTTTCATTAGTTTCGCTCACTCTCGAAATCAAGCATTTTACAGCAGGTTGGAGCAGCCTGTATCTCAGCACAGGAATAAGGTAGGGAAGAATTCTAAGGATCATTTTGACTGCCTCCAGAAGTTAGATCAGATGGCAAATTGGATTTGGTGCTAGGTCTTTCCCTTTAGGTTTTACCCCAACAATGTTTTCATTAGTTTCGCTCACTCTCGAAATCAAGCATTTTACAGCAGGTTGGAGCAGCCTGTATCTCAGCACAGGAATAAGGTAGGGAAGAATTCAAATACTCATTTTGACTGCCTCCAGAAGTTAGATCAGATGGCAAATTGGATTTGGTGCTAGGTCTTTCCCTTTAGGTTTTACCCCAACAATGTTTTCATTAGTTTCGCTCACTCTTGAAATCAAGCATTTTACAGCAGGTTGGAGCAGCCTGTATCTCAGCACAGGAATAAGGTAGGGAAGAATTCTAAGGATCATTTTGACTGCCTCCAGAAGTTAGATCAGATGGCAAATTGGATTTGGTGCTAGGTCTTTCCCTTTAGGTTTTACCCCAACAATGTTTTCATTAGTTTCGCTCACTCTCGAAATCAAGCATTTTACAGCAGGTTGGAGCAGCCTGTATCTCAGCACAGGAATAAGGTAGGGAAGAATTCTAAGGATCATTTTGACTGCCTCCAGAAGTTAGATCAGATGGCAAATTGGATTTGGTGCTAGGTCTTTCCCTTTAGGTTTTACCCCAACAATGTTTTCATTAGTTTCGCTCACTCTGGAAATCAAGCATTTTACAGCAGGATGGAGCAGCCTGTATCTCAGCACAGGAATAAGGTAGGGAAGAATTCTAAGGATCATTTTGACTGCCTCCAGAAGTTAGATCAGATGGCAAATTGGATTTGGTGCTAGGTCTTTCCCTTTAGGTTTTACCCCAACAATGTTTTCATTAGTTTCGCTCACTCTCGAAATCAAGCATTTTACAGCAGGTTGGAGCAGCCTGTATCTCAGCACAGGAATAAGGTAGGGAAGAATTCAAATAGTCAATTTGACTGCCTCCAGAATTGAGATCAGATACCCAATGCAATTTGGTGCTAGGCCTTTCCCTTTAGGTTTTACCCCAACAATGTTTTCATTAGTTTCGCTCACTCTCGAAATCAAGCATTTTACAGCAGGTTGGAGCAGCCTGTATCTCAGCACAGGAATAAGGTAGGGAAGAATTCTAAGGATCATTTTGACTGCCTCCAGAAGTTAGATCAGATGGCAAATTGGATTTGGTGCTAGGTCTTTCCCTTTAGGTTTTACCCCAACAATGTTTTCATTAGTTTCGCTCACTCTCGAAATCAAGCATTTTACAGCAGGTTGGAGCAGCCTGTATCTCAGCACAGGAATAAGGTAGGGAAGAATTCTAAGGCTCATTTTGACTGCCTCCAGAAGTTAGATCAGATGGCAAATTGGATTTGGTGCTAGGTCTTTCCCTTTAGGTTTTACCCCAACAATGTTTTCATTAGTTTCGCTCACTCTCGAAATCAAGCATTTTACAGCAGGTTGGAGCAGCCTGTATCTCAGCACAGGAATAAGGTAGGGAAGAATTCTAAGGATCATTTTGACTGCCTCCAGAAGTTAGATCAGATGGCAAATTGGATTTGGTGCTAGGTCTTTCCCTTTAGGTTTTACCCCAACAATGTTTTCATTAGTTTCGCTCACTCTGGAAATCAAGCATTTTACAGCAGGTTGGAGCAGCCTGTATCTCAGCACAGGAATAAGGTAGGGAAGAATTCTAAGGATCATTTTGACTGCCTCCAGAAGTTAGATCAGATGGCAAATTGGATTTGGTGCTAGGTCTTTCCCTTTAGGTTTTACCCCAACAATGTTTTCATTAGTTTCGCTCACTCTCGAAATCAAGCATTTTACAGCAGTTGGAGCAGCCTGTATCTCAGCACAGGAATAAGGTAGGGAAGAATTCTAAGGATCATTTTGACTGCCTCCAGAAGTTAGATCAGATGGCAAATTGGATTTGGTGCTAGGTCTTTCCCTTTAGGTTTTACCCCAACAATGTTTTCATTAGTTTCGCTCACTCTCGAAATCAAGCATTTTACAGCAGGTTGGAGCAGCCTGTATCTCAGCACAGGAATAAGGTAGGGAAGAATTCAAATACTCATTTTGACTGCCTCCAGAAGTTAGATCAGATGGCCAATGGAATTTGGTGCTAGGTCTTTCCCTTTAGGTTTTACCCCAACAATGTTTTCATTAGTTTCGCTCACTCTCGAAATCAAGCATTTTACAGCAGGTTGGAGCAGCCTGTATCTCAGCACAGGAATAAGGTAGGGAAGAATTCTAAGGATCATTTTGACTGCCTCCAGAAATGAGATCAGATGGCCAATGCAATTTGGTGCTAGGCCTTTCCCTTTAGGTTTTACCCCAACAATGTTTTCATTAGTTTCGCTCACTCTCGAAATCAAGCATTTTACAGCAGGTTGGAGCAGCCTGTATCTCAGCACAGGAATAAGGTAGGGAAGAATTCTAAGGATCATTTTGACTGCCTCCAGAAGTTAGATCAGATGGCAAATTGGATTGGTGCTAGGTCTTTCCCTTTAGGTTTTACCCCAACAATGTTTTCATTAGTTTCGCTCACTCTCGAAATCAAGCATTTTACAGCAGGTTGGAGCAGCCTGTATCTCAGCACAGGAATAAGGTAGGGAAGAATTCTAAGGATCATTTTGACTGCCTCCAGAAGTTAGATCAGATGGCCAATGCAATTTGGTGCTAGGTCTTTCCCTTTAGGTTTTACCCCAACAATGTTTTCATTAGTTTCGCTCACTCTCGAAATCAAGCATTTTACAGCAGGTTGGAGCAGCCTGTATCTCAGCACAGGAATAAGGTAGGGAAGAATTCTAAGGATCATTTTGACTGCCTCCAGAAGTTAGATCAGATGGCAAATTGGATTTGGTGCTAGGTCTTTCCCTTTAGGTTTTACCCCAACAATGTTTTCATTAGTTTCGCTCACTCTCGAAATCAAGCATTTTACAGCAGGTTGGAGCAGCCTGTATCTCAGCACAGGAATAAGGTAGGGAAGAATTCAAATAGTCAATTTGACTGCCTCCAGAAATGAGATCAGATGGCCAATGCAATTTGGTGCTAGGCCTTTCCCTTTAGGTTTTACCCCAACAATGTTTTCATTAGTTTCGCTCACTCTCGAAATCAAGCATTTTACAGCAGGTTGGAGCAGCCTGTATCTCAGCACAGGAATAAGATAGGGAAGAATTCTAAGGATCATTTTGACTGCCTCCAGAAGTTAGATCAGATGGCAAATTGGATTTGGTGCTAGGTCTTTCCCTTTAGGTTTTACCCCAACAATGTTTTCATTAGTTTCGCTCACTCTCGAAATCAAGCATTTTACAGCAGGTTGGAGCAGCCTGTATCTCAGCACAGGAATAAGGTAGGGAAGAATTCTAAGGATCATTTTGACTGCCTCCAGAAGTTAGATCAGATGGCAAATTGGATTTGGTGCTAGGTCTTTCCCTTTAGGTTTTACCCCAACAATGTTTTCATTAGTTTCGCTCACTCTCGAAATCAAGCATTTTACAGCAGGTTGGAGCAGCCTGTATCTCAGCACAGGAATAAGGTAGGGAAGAATTCTAAGGATCATTTTGACTGCCTCCAGAAGTTAGATCAGATGGCCAATGGAATTTGGTGCTAGGCCTTTCCCTTTAGGTTTTACCCCAACAATGTTTTCATTAGTTTCGCTCACTCTCGAAATCAAGCATTTTACAGCAGGTTGGAGCAGCCTGTATCTCAGCACAGGAATAAGGTAGGGAAGAATTCTAAGGATCATTTTGACTGCCTCCAGAAGTTAGATCAGATGGCCAATGCAATTTGGTGCTAGGCCTTTCCCTTTAGGTTTTACCCCAACAATGTTTTCATTAGTTTCGCTCACTCTCGAAATCAAGCATTTTACAGCAGGTTGGAGCAGCCTGTATCTCAGCACAGGAATAAGGTAGGGAAGAATTCTAAGGATCATTTTGACTGCCTCCAGAAGTTAGATCAGATGGCAAATTGGATTTGGTGCTAGGTCTTTCCCTTTAGGTTTTTCCCCAACAATGTTTTCATTAGTTTCGCTCACTCTCGAAATCAAGCATTTTACAGCAGGTTGGAGCAGCCTGTATCTCAGCACAGGAATAAGGTAGGGAAGAATTCTAAGGATCATTTTGACTGCCTCCAGAAGTTAGATCAGATGGCAAATTGGATTTGGTGCTAGGTCTTTCCCTTTAGGTTTTACCCCAACAATGTTTTCATTAGTTTCGCTCACTCTGGAAATCAAGCATTTTACAGCAGGTTGGAGCAGCCTGTATCTCAGCACAGGAATAAGGTAGGGAAGAATTCTAAGGATCATTTTGACTGCCTCCAGAAGTTAGATCAGATGGCAAATTGGATTTGGTGCTAGGTCTTTCCCTTTAGGTTTTACCCCAACAATGCTTTCATTAGTTTCGCTCACTCTTGAAATCAAGCATTTTACAGCAGGTTGGAGCAGCCTGTATCTCAGCACAGGAA
Organism: Melanerpes formicivorus; assembly: GCF_026170545.1. Classification (NCBI taxonomy): domain Eukaryota; kingdom Metazoa; phylum Chordata; class Aves; order Piciformes; family Picidae; genus Melanerpes; species Melanerpes formicivorus. The sequence goes on from NW_027143096.1 coordinate 23,074, forward strand.
TAAGGTAGGGAAGAATTCTAAGGATCATTTTGACTGCCTCCAGAAGTTAGATCAGATGGCAAATTGGATTTGGTGCTAGGTCTTTCCCTTTAGGTTTTACCCCAACAATGTTTTCATTAGTTTAGCTCACTCTCGAAATCAAGCATTTTACAGCAGGTTGGAGCAGCCTGTATCTCAGCACAGGAATAAGGTAGGGAAGAATTCTAAGGATCATTTTGACTGCCTCCAGAAGTTAGATCAGATGGCAAATTGGATTTGGTGCTAGGTCTTTCCCTTTAGGTTTTACCCCAACAATGTTTTCATTAGTTTCGCTCACTCTGGAAATCAAGCATTTTACAGCAGGTTGGAGCAGCCTGTATCTCAGCACAGGAATAAGGTAGGGAAGAATTCTAAGGATCATTTTGACTGCCTCCAGAAGTTAGATCAGATGGCAAATTGGATTTGGTGCTAGGTCTTTCCCTTTAGGTTTTACCCCAACAATGTTTTCATTAGTTTCGCTCACTCTCGAAATCAAGCATTTTACAGCAGGTTGGAGCAGCCTGTATCTCAGCACAGGAATAAGGTAGGGAAGAATTCTAAGGATCATTTTGACTGCCTCCAGAAGTTAGATCAGATGGCCAATGCAATTTGGTGCTAGGCCTTTCCCTTTAGGTTTTACCCCAACAATGTTTTCATTAGTTTCGCTCACTCTCGAAATCAAGCATTTTACAGCAGGTTGGAGCAGCCTGTATCTCAGCACAGGAATAAGGTAGGGAAGAATTCTAAGGATCATTTTGACTGCCTCCAGAAGTTAGATCAGATGGCCAATGCAATTTGGTGCTAGGCCTTTCCCTTTAGGTTTTACCCCAACAATGTTTTCATTAGTTTCGCTCACTCTCGAAATCAAGCATTTTACAGCAGGTTGGAGCAGCCTGTATCTCAGCACAGGAATAAGGTAGGGAAGAATTCTAAGGATCATTTTGACTGCCTCCAGAAGTTAGATCAGATGGCAAATTGGATTTGGTGCTAGGTCTTTCCCTTTAGGTTTTACCCCAACAATGTTTTCATTAGTTTCGCTCACTCTCGAAATCAAGCATTTTACAGCAGGTTGGAGCAGCCTGTATCTCAGCACAGGAATAAGGTAGGGAAGAATTCTAAGGATCATTTTGACTGCCTCCAGAAGTTAGATCAGATGGCAAATTGGATTTGGTGCTAGGTCTTTCCCTTTAGGTTTTACCCCAACAATGTTTTCATTAGTTTCGCTCACTCTCGAAATCAAGCATTTTACAGCAGGTTGGAGCAGCCTGTATCTCAGCACAGGAATAAGGTAGGGAAGAATTCAAATACTCATTTTGACTGCCTCCAGAAGTTAGATCAGATGGCAAATTGGATTTGGTGCTAGGTCTTTCCCTTTAGGTTTTACCCCAACAATGTTTTCATTAGTTTCGCTCACTCTTGAAATCAAGCATTTTACAGCAGGTTGGAGCAGCCTGTATCTCAGCACAGGAATAAGGTAGGGAAGAATTCTAAGGATCATTTTGACTGCCTCCAGAAGTTAGATCAGATGGCAAATTGGATTTGGTGCTAGGTCTTTCCCTTTAGGTTTTACCCCAACAATGTTTTCATTAGTTTCGCTCACTCTCGAAATCAAGCATTTTACAGCAGGTTGGAGCAGCCTGTATCTCAGCACAGGAATAAGGTAGGGAAGAATTCTAAGGATCATTTTGACTGCCTCCAGAAGTTAGATCAGATGGCAAATTGGATTTGGTGCTAGGTCTTTCCCTTTAGGTTTTACCCCAACAATGTTTTCATTAGTTTCGCTCACTCTGGAAATCAAGCATTTTACAGCAGGTTGGAGCAGCCTGTATCTCAGCACAGGAATAAGATAGGGAAGAATTCTAAGGATCATTTTGACTGCCTCCAGAAGTTAGATCAGATGGCAAATTGGATTTGGTGCTAGGTCTTTCCCTTTAGGTTTTACCCCAACAATGTTTTCATTAGTTTCGCTCACTCTCGAAATCAAGCATTTTACAGCAGGTTGGAGCAGCCTGTATCTCAGCACAGGAATAAGGTAGGGAAGAATTCAAATAGTCAATTTGACTGCCTCCAGAATTGAGATCAGATACCCAATGCAATTTGGTGCTAGGCCTTTCCCTTTAGGTTTTACCCCAACAATGTTTTCATTAGTTTCGCTCACTCTCGAAATCAAGCATTTTACAGCAGGTTGGAGCAGCCTGTATCTCAGCACAGGAATAAGGTAGGGAAGAATTCTAAGGATCATTTTGACTGCCTCCAGAAGTTAGATCAGATGGCCAATGCAATTTGGTGCTAGGCCTTTCTTTTTAGGTTTTACCCCAACAATGTTTTCATTAGTTTCGCTCACTCTCGAAATCAAGCATTTTACAGCAGGTTGGAGCAGCCTGTATCTCAGCACAGGAATAAGGTAGGGAAGAATTCTAAGGATCATTTTGACTGCCTCCAGAAGTTAGATCAGATGGCCAATGCAATTTGGTGCTAGGCCTTTCCCTTTAGGTTTTACCCCAACAATGTTTTCATTAGTTTCGCTCACTCTCGAAATCAAGCATTTTACAGCAGGTTGGAGCAGCCTGTATCTCAGCACAGGAATAAGGTAGGGAAGAATTCTAAGGATCATTTTGACTGCCTCCAGAAGTTAGATCAGATGGCAAATTGGATTTGGTGCTAGGTCTTTCCCTTTAGGTTTTACCCCAACAATATTTTCATTAGTTTCGCTCACTCTCGAAATCAAGCATTTTACAGCAGGTTGGAGCAGCCTGTATCTCAGCACAGGAATAAGGTAGGGAAGAATTCTAAGGATCATTTTGACTGCCTCCAGAAGTTAGATCAGATGGCAAATTGGATTTGGTGCTAGGTCTTTCCCTTTAGGTTTTACCCCAACAATGTTTTCATTAGTTTCGCTCACTCTCGAAATCAAGCATTTTACAGCAGGTTGGAGCAGCCTGTATCTCAGCACAGGAATAAGGTAGGGAAGAATTCTAAGGATCATTTTGACTGCCTCCAGAAGTTAGATCAGATGGCAAATTGGATTTGGTGCTAGGTCTTTCCCTTTAGGTTTTACCCCAACAATGTTTTCATTAGTTTCGCTCACTCTCGAAATCAAGCATTTTACAGCAGGTTGGAGCAGCCTGTATCTCAGCACAGGAATAAGGTAGGGAAGAATTCTAAGGATCATTTTGACTGCCTCCAGAAGTTAGATCAGATGGCAAATTGGATTTGGTGCTAGGTCTTTCCCTTTAGGTTTTACCCCAACAATGTTTTCATTAGTTTCGCTCACTCTCGAAATCAAGCATTTTACAGCAGGTTGGAGCAGCCTGTATCTCAGCACAGGAATAAGGTAGGGAAGAATTCTAAGGATCATTTTGACTGCCTCCAGAAGTTAGATCAGATGGCAAATTGGATTTGGTGCTAGGTCTTTCCCTTTAGGTTTTACCCCAACAATGTTTTCATTAGTTTCGCTCACTCTCGAAATCAAGCATTTTACAGCAGGTTGGAGCAGCCTGTATCTCAGCACAGGAATAAGGTAGGGAAGAATTCTAAGGATCATTTTGACTGCCTCCAGAAGTTAGATCAGATGGCAAATTGGATTTGGTGCTAGGTCTTTCCCTTTAGGTTTTACCCCAACAATGTTTTCATTAGTTTCGCTCACTCTCGAAATCAAGCATTTTACAGCAGGTTGGAGCAGCCTGTATCTCAGCACAGGAATAGGGAAGAATTCTAAGGATCATTTTGACTGCCTCCAGAAGTTAGATCAGATGGCCAATGCAATTTGGTGCTAGGCCTTTCCCTTTAGGTTTTACCCCAACAATGTTTTCATTAGTTTCGCTCACTCTCGAAATCAAGCATTTTACAGCAGGTTGGAGCAGCCTGTATCTCAGCACAGGAATAAGGTAGGGAAGAATTCTAAGGATCATTTTGACTGCCTCCAGAAGTTAGATCAGATGGCAAATTGGATTTGGTGCTAGGTCTTTCCCTTTAGGTTTTACCCCAACAATGTTTTCATTAGTTTCGCTCACTCTCGAAATCAAGCATTTTACAGCAGGTTGGAGCAGCCTGTATCTCAGCACAGGAATAAGGTAGGGAAGAATTCTAAGGATCATTTTGACTGCCTCCAGAAGTTAGATCAGATGGCAAATTGGATTTGGTGCTAGGTCTTTCCCTTTAGGTTTTACCCCAACAATGTTTTCATTAGTTTCGCTCACTCTCGAAATCAAGCATTTTACAGCAGGTTGGAGCAGCCTGTATCTCAGCACAGGAATAAGGTAGGGAAGAATTCTAAGGATCATTTTGACTGCCTCCAGAAGTTAGATCAGATGGCAAATTGGATTTGGTGCTAGGTCTTTCCCTTTAGGTTTTACCCCAACAATGTTTTCATTAGTTTCGCTCACTCTCGAAATCAAGCATTTTACAGCAGGTTGGAGCAGCCTGTATCTCAGCACAGGAATAAGGTAGGGAAGAATTCTAAGGATCATTTTGACTGCCTCCAGAAGTTAGATCAGATGGCCAATGCAATTTGGTGCTAGGCCTTTCCCTTTAGGTTTTTACCCCAACAATGTTTTCATTAGTTTCGCTCACTCTCGAAATCAAGCATTTTAACAGCAGGTTGGAGCAGCCTGTATCTCAGCACAGGAATAAGGTAGGGAAGAATTCTAAGGATCATTTTGACTGCCTCCAGAAGTTAGATCAGATGGCAAATTGGATTTGGTGCTAGGTCTTTCCCTTTAGGTTTTACCCCCAACAATGTTTTCATTAGTTTCGCTCACTCTCGAAATCAAGCATTTTACAGCAGGTTGGAGCAGCCTGTATCTCAGCACAGGAATAAGGTAGGGAAGAATTCTAAGGATCATTTTGACTGCCTCCAGAAGTTAGATCAGATGGCAAATTGGATTTGGTGCTAGGTCTTTCCCTTTAGGTTTTTCCCCAACAATGTTTTCATTAGTTTCGCTCACTCTCGAAATCAAGCATTTTACAGCAGGTTGGAGCAGCCTGTATCTCAGCACAGGAATAAGGTAGGGAAGAATTCTAAGGATCATTTTGACTGCCTCCAGAAGTTAGATCAGATGGCCAATGCAATTTGGTGCTAGGCCTTTCCCTTTAGGTTTTACCCCAACAATGTTTTCATTAGTTTCGCTCACTCTCGAAATCAAGCATTTTACAGCAGGTTGGAGCAGCCTGTATCTCAGCACAGGAATAAGGTAGGGAAGAATTCTAAGGATCATTTTGACTGCCTCCAGAAGTTAGATCAGATGGCCAATGCAATTTGGTGCTAGGCCTTTCCCTTTAGGTTTTACCCCAACAATGTTTTCATTAGTTTCGCTCACTCTCGAAATCAAGCATTTTACAGCAGGTTGGAGCAGCCTGTATCTCAGCACAGGAATAAGGTAGGGAAGAATTCTAAGGATCATTTTGACTGCCTCCAGAAGTTAGATCAGATGGCAAATTGGATTTGGTGCTAGGTCTTTCCCTTTAGGTTTTACCCCCAACAATGTTTTCATTAGTTTCGCTCACTCTCGAAATCAAGCATTTTACAGCAGGTTGGAGCAGCCTGTATCTCAGCACAGGAATAAGGTAGGGAAGAATTCTAAGGATCATTTTGACTGCCTCCAGAAGTTAGATCAGATGGCCAATGCAATTTGGTGCTAGGCCTTTCCCTTTAGGTTTTACCCCAACAATGTTTTCATTAGTTTCGCTCACTCTCGAAATCAAGCATTTTACAGCAGGTTGGAGCAGCCTGTATCTCAGCACAGGAATAAGGTAGGGAAGAATTCTAAGGATCATTTTGACTGCCTCCAGAAGTTAGATCAGATGGCAAATTGGATTTGGTGCTAGGTCTTTCCCTTTAGGTTTTACCCCAACAATGTTTTCATTAGTTTCGCTCACTCTCGAAATCAAGCATTTTACAGCAGGTTGGAGCAGCCTGTATCTCAGCACAGGAATAAGGTAGGGAAGAATTCTAAGGATCATTTTGACTGCCTCCAGAAGTTAGATCAGATGGCCAATGCAATTTGGTGCTAGGCCTTTCCCTTTAGGTTTTACCCCAACAATGTTTTCATTAGTTTCGCTCACTCTCGAAATCAAGCATTTTACAGCAGGTTGGAGCAGCCTGTATCTCAGCACAGGAATAAGGTAGGGAAGAATTCTAAGGATCATTTTGACTGCCTCCAGAAGTTAGATCAGATGGCAAATTGGATTTGGTGCTAGGTCTTTCCCTTTAGGTTTTACCCCAACAATGTTTTCATTAGTTTCGCTCACTCTCGAAATCAAGCATTTTACAGCAGGTTGGAGCAGCCTGTATCTCAGCACAGGAATAAGGTAGGGAAGAATTCTAAGGATCATTTTGACTGCCTCCAGAAGTTAGATCAGATGGCAAATTGGATTTGGTGCTAGGTCTTTCCCTTTAGGTTTTACCCCAACAATGTTTTCATTAGTTTCGCTCACTCTCGAAATCAAGCATTTTACAGCAGGTTGGAGCAGCCTGTATCTCAGCACAGGAATAAGGTAGGGAAGAATTCAAATACTCATTTTGACTGCCTCCAGAAGTTAGATCAGATGGCCAATGCAATTTGGTGCTAGGTCTTTCCCTTTAGGTTTTACCCCAACAATGTTTTCATTAGTTTCGCTCACTCTCGAAATCAAGCATTTTACAGCAGGTTGGAGCAGCCTGTATCTCAGCACAGGAATAAGGTAGGGAAGAATTCTAAGGATCATTTTGACTGCCTCCAGAAGTTAGATCAGATGGCAAATTGGATTTGGTGCTAGGTCTTTCCCTTTAGGTTTTACCCCAACAATGTTTTCATTAGTTTCGCTCACTCTCGAAATCAAGCATTTTACAGCAGGTTGGAGCAGCCTGTATCTCAGCACAGGAATAAGGTAGGGAAGAATTCTAAGGATCATTTTGACTGCCTCCAGAAGTTAGATCAGATGGCCAATGCAATTTGGTGCTAGGCCTTTCCCTTTAGGTTTTACCCCAACAATGTTTTCATTAGTTTCGCTCACTCTCGAAATCAAGCATTTTACAGCAGGTTGGAGCAGCCTGTATCTCAGCACAGGAATAAGGTAGGGAAGAATTCTAAGGATCATTTTGACTGCCTCCAGAAGTTAGATCAGATGGCAAATTGGATTTGGTGCTAGGTCTTTCCCTTTAGGTTTTACCCCAACAATGTTTTCATTAGTTCCGCTCACTCTCGAAATCAAGCATTTTACAGCAGGTTGGAGCAGCCTGTATCTCAGCACAGGAATAAGGTAGGGAAGAATTCTAAGGATCATTTTGACTGCCTCCAGAAGTTAGATCAGATGGCCAAGCAATTTGGAGCTAGGTCTTTTCCCTTTAGGTTTTACCCCAACAATGTTTTTCATTAGTTTCGCTCACTCTCGAAATCAAGCATTTTACAGCAGGTTGGAGCAGCCTGTATCTCAGCACAGGAATAAGGTAGGGAAGAATTCTAAGGATCATTTTGACTGCCTCCAGAAGTTAGATCAGATGGCAAATTGGATTTGGTGCTAGGTCTTTCCCTTTAGGTTTTACCCCAACAATGTTTTCATTAGTTTCGCTCACTCTCGAAATCAAGCATTTTACAGCAGGTTGGAGCAGCCTGTATCTCAGCACAGGAATAAGGTAGGGAAGAATTCAAATACTCATTTTGACTGCCTCCAGAAGTTAGATCAGATGGCCAATGCAATTTGGTGCTAGGCCTTTCCCTTTAGGTTTTACCCCAACAATGTTTTCATTAGTTTCGCTCACTCTCGAAATCAAGCATTTTACAGCAGGTTGGAGCAGCCTGTATCTCAGCACAGGAATAAGGTAGGGAAGAATTCAAATACTCATTTTGACTGCCTCCAGAAGTTAGATCAGATGGCAAATTGGATTTGGTGCTAGGTCTTTCCCTTTAGGTTTTACCCCAACAATGTTTTCATTAGTTTCGCTCACTCTCGAAATCAAGCATTTTACAGCAGGTTGGAGCAGCCTGTATCTCAGCACAGGAATAAGGTAGGGAAGAATTCTAAGGATCATTTTGACTGCCTCCAGAAGTTAGATCAGATGGCAAATTGGATTTGGTGCTAGGTCTTTCCCTTTAGGTTTTACCCCAACAATGTTTTCATTAGTTTCGCTCACTCTCGAAATCAAGCATTTTACAGCAGGTTGGAGCAGCCTGTATCTCAGCACAGGAATAAGGTAGGGAAGAATTCTAAGGATCATTTTGACTGCCTCCAGAAGTTAGATCAGATGGCAAATTGGATTTGGTGCTAGGTCTTTCCCTTTAGGTTTTACCCCAACAATGTTTTCATTAGTTTCGCTCACTCTGGAAATCAAGCATTTTACAGCAGGTTGGAGCAGCCTGTATCTCAGCACAGGAATAAGGTAGGGAAGAATTCTAAGGATCATTTTGACTGCCTCCAGAAGTTAGATCAGATGGCAAATTGGATTTGGTGCTAGGTCTTTCCCTTTAGGTTTTACCCCAACAATGTTTTCATTAGTTTCGCTCACTCTCGAAATCAAGCATTTTACAGCAGGTTGGAGCAGCCTGTATCTCAGCACAGGAATAAGGTAGGGAAGAATTCTAAGGATCATTTTGACTGCCTCCAGAAGTTAGATCAGATGGCAAATTGGATTTGGTGCTAGGTCTTTCCCTTTAGGTTTTACCCCAACAATGTTTTCATTAGTTTCGCTCACTCTCGAAATCAAGCATTTTACAGCAGGTTGGAGCAGCCTGTATCTCAGCACAGGAATAAGGTAGGGAAGAATTCTAAGGATCATTTTGACTGCCTCCAGAAGTTAGATCAGATGGCAAATTGGATTTGGTGCTAGGTCTTTCCCTTTAGGTTTTACCCCAACAATGTTTTCATTAGTTTCGCTCACTCTCGAAATCAAGCATTTTACAGCAGGTTGGAGCAGCCTGTATCTCAGCACAGGAATAAGGTAGGGAAGAATTCTAAGGATCATTTTGACTGCCTCCAGAAGTTAGATCAGATGGCCAATGCAATTTGGTGCTAGGCCTTTCCCTTTAGGTTTTACCCCAACAATGTTTTCATTAGTTTCGCTCACTCTCGAAATCAAGCATTTTACAGCAGGTTGGAGCAGCCTGTATCTCAGCACAGGAATAAGGTAGGGAAGAATTCTAAGGATCATTTTGACTGCCTCCAGAAGTTAGATCAGATGGCAAATTGGATTTGGTGCTAGGTCTTTCCCTTTAGGTTTTACCCCAACAATGTTTTCATTACATTAGTTTCGCTCACTCTCGAAATCAAGCATTTTACAGCAGGTTGGAGCAGCCTGTATCTCAGCACAGGAATAAGGTAGGGAAGAATTCTAAGGATCATTTTGACTGCCTCCAGAAGTTAGATCAGATGGCAAATTGGATTTGGTGCTAGGTCTTTCCCTTTAGGTTTTACCCCAACAATGTTTTCATTAGTTTCGCTCACTCTCGAAATCAAGCATTTTACAGCAGGTTGGAGCAGCCTGTATCTCAGCACAGGAATAAGGTAGGGAAGAATTCTAAGGATCATTTTGACTGCCTCCAGAAGTTAGATCAGATGGCAAATTGGATTTGGTGCTAGGTCTTTCCCTTTAGGTTTTACCCCAACAATGTTTTCATTAGTTTCGCTCACTCTCGAAATCAAGCATTTTACAGCAGGTTGGAGCAGCCTGTATCTCAGCACAGGAATAAGGTAGGGAAGAATTCTAAGGATCATTTTGACTGCCTCCAGAAGTTAGATCAGATGGCAAATTGGATTTGGTGCTAGGTCTTTCCCTTTAGGTTTTACCCCAACAATGTTTTCATTAGTTTCGCTCACTCTCGAAATCAAGCATTTTACAGCAGGTTGGAGCAGCCTGTATCTCAGCACAGGAATAAGGTAGGGAAGAATTCTAAAGGATCATTTTGACTGCCTCCAGAAGTTAGATCAGATGGCAAATTGGATTTGGTGCTAGGTCTTTCCCTTTAGGTTTTACCCCAACAATGTTTTCATTAGTTTCGCTCACTCTCGAAATCAAGCATTTTACAGCAGGTTGGAGCAGCCTGTATCTCAGCACAGGAATAAGGTAGGGAAGAATTCTAAGGATCATTTTGACTGCCTCCAGAAGTTAGATCAGATGGCAAATTGGATTTGGTGCTAGGTCTTTCCCTTTAGGTTTTACCCCAACAATGTTTTCATTAGTTTCACTCACTCTCGAAATCAAGCATTTTACAGCAGGTTGGAGCAGCCTGTATCTCAGCACAGGAATAAGGTAGGGAAGAATTCTAAGGATCATTTTGACTGCCTCCAGAAGTTAGATAAGATGGCAAATTGGATTTGGTGCTAGGTCTTTCCCTTTAGGTTTTACCCCAACAATGTTTTCATTAGTTTCGCTCACTCTCGAAATCAAGCATTTTACAGCAGGTTGGAGCAGCCTGTATCTCAGCACAGGAATAAGGTAGGGAAGAATTCTAAGGATCATTTTGACTGCCTCCAGAAGTTAGATCAGATGGCAAATTGGATTTGGTGCTAGGTCTTTCCCTTTAGGTTTTACCCCAACAATGTTTTCATTAGTTTCGCTCACTCTCGAAATCAAGCATTTTACAGCAGGTTGGAGCAGCCTGTATCTCAGCACAGGAATAAGGTAGGGAAGAATTCTAAGGATCATTTTGACTGCCTCCAGAAGTTAGATCAGATGGCAAATTGGATTTGGTGCTAGGTCTTTCCCTTTAGGTTTTACCCCAACAATGTTTTCATTAGTTTCGCTCACTCTCGAAATCAGGCATTTTACAGCAGGTTGGAGCAGCCTGTATCTCAGCACAGGAATAAGGTAGGGAAGAATTCTAAGGATCATTTTGACTGCCTCCAGAAGTTAGATCAGATGGCCAATGCAATTTGGTGCTAGGCCTTTCCCTTTAGGTTTTACCCCAACAATGTTTTCATTAGTTTCGCTCACTCTCGAAATCAAGCATTTTACAGCAGGTTGGAGCAGCCTGTATCTCAGCACAGGAATAAGGTAGGGAAGAATTCTAAGGATCATTTTGACTGCCTCCAGAAGTTAGATCAGATGGCAAATTGGATTTGGTGCTAGGTCTTTCCCTTTAGGTTTTACCCCAACAATGTTTTCATTAGTTTCGCTCACTCTCGAAATCAAGCATTTTACAGCAGGTTGGAGCAGCCTGTATCTCAGCACAGGAATAAGGTAGGGAAGAATTCTAAGGATCATTTTGACTGCCTCCAGAAGTTAGATCAGATGGCAAATTGGATTTGGTGCTAGGTCTTTCCCTTTAGGTTTTACCCCAACAATGTTTTCATTAGTTTCGCTCACTCTCGAAATCAAGCATTTTACAGCAGGTTGGAGCAGCCTGTATCTCAGCACAGGAATAAGGTAGGGAAGAATTCTAAGGATCATTTTGACTGCCTCCAGAAGTTAGATCAGATGGCAAATTGGATTTGGTGCTAGGTCTTTCCCTTTAGGTTTTACCCCAACAATGTTTTCATTAGTTTCGCTCACTCTCGAAATCAAGCATTTTACAGCAGGTTGGAGCAGCCTGTATCTCAGCACAGGAATAAGGTAGGGAAGAATTCTAAGGATCATTTTGACTGCCTCCAGAAGTTAGATCAGATGGCAAATTGGATTTGGTGCTAGGTCTTTCCCTTTAGGTTTTACCCCAACAATGTTTTCATTAGTTTCGCTCACTCTCGAAATCAAGCATTTTACAGCAGGTTGGAGCAGCCTGTATCTCAGCACAGGAATAAGGTAGGGAAGAATTCTAAGGATCATTTTGACTGCCTCCAGAAGTTAGATCAGATGGCAAATTGGATTTGGTGCTAGGTCTTTCCCTTTAGGTTTTACCCCAACAATGTTTTCATTAGTTTCACTCACTCTCGAAATCAAGCATTTTACAGCAGGTTGGAGCAGCCTGTATCTCAGCACAGGAATAAGGTAGGGAAGAATTCTAAGGATCATTTTGACTGCCTCCAGAAGTTAGATCAGATGGCAAATTGGATTTGGTGCTAGGTCTTTCCCTTTAGGTTTTACCCCAACAATGTTTTCATTAGTTTCGCTCACTCTGGAAATCAAGCATTTTACAGCAGGTTGGAGCAGCCTGTATCTCAGCACAGGAATAAGGTAGGGAAGAATTCTAAGGATCATTTTGACTGCCTCCAGAAGTTAGATCAGATGGCAAATTGGATTTGGTGCTAGGTCTTTCCCTTTAGGTTTTACCCCAACAATGTTTTCATTAGTTTCGCTCACTCTCGAAATCAAGCATTTTACAGCAGGTTGGAGCAGCCTGTATCTCAGCACAGGAATAAGGTAGGGAAGAATTCTAAGGATCATTTTGACTGCCTCCAGAAGTTAGATCAGATGGCAAATTGGATTTGGTGCTAGGTCTTTCCCTTTAGGTTTTACCCCAACAATGTTTTCATTAGTTTCGCTCACTCTCGAAATCAAGCATTTTACAGCAGGTTGGAGCAGCCTGTATCTCAGCACAGGAATAAGGTAGGGAAGAATTCTAAGGATCATTTTGACTGCCTCCAGAAGTTAGATCAGATGGCAAATTGGATTTGGTGCTAGGTCTTTCCCTTTAGGTTTTACCCCAACAATGTTTTCATTAGTTTCGCTCACTCTCGAAATCAAGCATTTTACAGCAGGTTGGAGCAGCCTGTATCTCAGCACAGGAATAAGGTAGGGAATAATTCTAAGGATCATTTTGACTGCCTCCAGAAGTTAGATCAGATGGCAAATTGGATTTGGTGCTAGGTCTTTCCCTTTAGGTTTTACCCCAACAATGTTTTCATTAGTTTCGCTCACTCTCGAAATCAAGCATTTTACAGCAGGTTGGAGCAGCCTGTATCTCAGCACAGGAATAAGGTAGGGAAGAATTCTAAAGGATCATTTTGACTGCCTCCAGAAGTTAGATCAGATGGCAAATTGGATTTGGTGCTAGGTCTTTCCCTTTAGGTTTTACCCCAACAATGTTTTCATTAGTTTCGCTCACTCTCGAAATCAAGCATTTTACAGCAGGTTGGAGCAGCCTGTATCTCAGCACAGGAATAAGGTAGGGAAGAATTCTAAGGATCATTTTGACTGCCTCCAGAAGTTAGATCAGATGGCAAATTGGATTTGGTGCTAGGTCTTTCCCTTTAGGTTTTACCCCAACAATGTTTTCATTAGTTTCACTCACTCTCGAAATCAAGCATTTTACAGCAGGTTGGAGCAGCCTGTATCTCAGCACAGGAATAAGGTAGGGAAGAATTCTAAGGATCATTTTGACTGCCTCCAGAAGTTAGATCAGATGGCAAATTGGATTTGGTGCTAGGTCTTTCCCTTTAGGTTTTACCCCAACAATGTTTTCATTAGTTTCGCTCACTCTCGAAATCAAGCATTTTACAGCAGGTTGGAGCAGCCTGTATCTCAGCACAGGAATAAGGTAGGGAAGAATTCTAAGGATCATTTTGACTGCCTCCAGAAGTTAGATCAGATGGCAAATTGGATTTGGTGCTAGGTCTTTCCCTTTAGGTTTTACCCCAACAATGTTTTCATTAGTTTCGCTCACTCTCGAAATCAAGCATTTTACAGCAGGTTGGAGCAGCCTGTATCTCAGCACAGGAATAAGGTAGGGAAGAATTCTAAGGATCATTTTGACTGCCTCCAGAAGTTAGATCAGATGGCAAATTGGATTTGGTGCTAGGTCTTTCCCTTTAGGTTTTACCCCAACAATGTTTTCATTAGTTTCGCTCACTCTCGAAATCAAGCATTTTACAGCAGGTTGGAGCAGCCTGTATCTCAGCACAGGAATAAGGTAGGGAAGAATTCTAAGGATCATTTTGACTGCCTCCAGAAGTTAGATCAGATGGCCAATGCAATTTGGTGCTAGGCCTTTCCCTTTAGGTTTTACCCCAACAATGTTTTCATTAGTTTCGCTCACTCTCGAAATCAAGCATTTTACAGCAGGTTGGAGCAGCCTGTATCTCAGCACAGGAATAAGGTAGGGAAGAATTCTAAGGATCATTTTGACTGCCTCCAGAAGTTAGATCAGATGGCAAATTGGATTTGGTGCTAGGTCTTTCCCTTTAGGTTTTACCCCAACAATGTTTTCATTAGTTTCGCTCACTCTCGAAATCAAGCATTTTACAGCAGGTTGGAGCAGCCTGTATCTCAGCACAGGAATAAGGTAGGGAAGAATTCAAATACTCATTTTGACTGCCTCCAGAAGTTAGATCAGATGGCAAATTGGATTTGGTGCTAGGCCTTTCCCTTTAGGTTTTACCCCAACAATGTTTTCATTAGTTTCGCTCACTCTCGAAATCAAGCATTTTACAGCAGGTTGGAGCAGCCTGTATCTCAGCACAGGAATAAGGTAGGGAAGAATTCTAAGGATCATTTTGACTGCCTCCAGAAGTTAGATCAGATGGCAAATTGGATTTGGTGCTAGGTCTTTCCCTTTAGGTTTTACCCCAACAATGTTTTCATTAGTTTCGCTCACTCTCGAAATCAAGCATTTTACAGCAGGTTGGAGCAGCCTGTATCTCAGCACAGGAATAAGGTAGGGAAGAATTCTAAGGATCATTTTGACTGCCTCCAGAAGTTAGATCAGATGGCAAATTGGATTTGGTGCTAGGTCTTTCCCTTTAGGTTTTACCCCAACAATGTTTTCATTAGTTTCGCTCACTCTCGAAATCAAGCATTTTACAGCAGGTTGGAGCAGCCTGTATCTCAGCACAGGAATAAGGTAGGGAAGAATTCTAAAGGATCATTTTGACTGCCTCCAGAAGTTAGATCAGATGGCAAATTGGATTTGGTGCTAGGTCTTTCCCTTTAGGTTTTACCCCAACAATGTTTTCATTAGTTTCGCTCACTCTCGAAATCAAGCATTTTACAGCAGGTTGGAGCAGCCTGTATCTCAGCACAGGAATAAGGTAGGGAAGAATTCTAAGGATCATTTTGACTGCCTCCAGAAGTTAGATCAGATGGCCAATGCAATTTGGTGCTAGGTCTTTCCCTTTAGGTTTTACCCCAACAATGTTTTCATTAGTTTCACTCACTCTCGAAATCAAGCATTTTACAGCAGGTTGGAGCAGCCTGTATCTCAGCACAGGAATAAGGTAGGGAAGAATTCTAAGGATCATTTTGACTGCCTCCAGAAGTTAGATCAGATGGCAAATTGGATTTGGTGCTAGGTCTTTCCCTTTAGGTTTTACCCCAACAATGTTTTCATTAGTTTCACTCACTCTCGAAATCAAGCATTTTACAGCAGGTTGGAGCAGCCTGTATCTCAGCACAGGAATAAGGTAGGGAAGAATTCTAAGGATCATTTTGACTGCCTCCAGAAGTTAGATCAGATGGCAAATTGGATTTGGTGCTAGGTCTTTCCCTTTAGGTTTTACCCCAACAATGTTTTCATTAGTTTCGCTCACTCTGGAAATCAAGCATTTTACAGCAGGTTGGAGCAGCCTGTATCTCAGCACAGGAATAAGGTAGGGAAGAATTCTAAGGATCATTTTGACTGCCTCCAGAAGTTAGATCAGATGGCAAATTGGATTTGGTGCTAGGTCTTTCCCTTTAGGTTTTACCCCAACAATGTTTTCATTAGTTTCGCTCACTCTCGAAATCAAGCATTTTACAGCAGGTTGGAGCAGCCTGTATCTCAGCACAGGAATAAGGTAGGGAAGAATTCTAAGGATCATTTTGACTGCCTCCAGAAGTTAGATCAGATGGCAAATTGGATTTGGTGCTAGGTCTTTCCCTTTAGGTTTTACCCCAACAATGTTTTCATTAGTTTCGCTCACTCTCGAAATCAAGCATTTTACAGCAGGTTGGAGCAGCCTGTATCTCAGCACAGGAATAAGGTAGGGAAGAATTCTAAGGATCATTTTGACTGCCTCCAGAAGTTAGATCAGATGGCAAATTGGATTTGGTGCTAGGTCTTTCCCTTTAGGTTTTACCCCAACAATGTTTTCATTAGTTTCGCTCACTCTCGAAATCAAGCATTTTACAGCAGGTTGGAGCAGCCTGTATCTCAGCACAGGAATAAGGTAGGGAAGAATTCTAAGGATCATTTTGACTGCCTCCAGAAGTTAGATGAGATGGCCAATGCAATTTGGTGCTAGGCCTTTCCCTTTAGGTTTTACCCCAACAATGTTTTCATTAGTTTCGCTCACTCTCGAAATCAAGCATTTTACAGCAGGTTGGAGCAGCCTGTATCTCAGCACAGGAATAAGGTAGGGAAGAATTCTAAGGATCATTTTGACTGCCTCCAGAAGTTAGATCAGATGGCAAATTGGATTTGGTGCTAGGTCTTTCCCTTTAGGTTTTACCCCAACAATGTTTTCATTAGTTTCGCTCACTCTCGAAATCAAGCATTTTACAGCAGGTTGGAGCAGCCTGTATCTCAGCACAGGAATAAGGTAGGGAAGAATTCTAAGGATCATTTTGACTGCCTCCAGAAGTTAGATCAGATGGCAAATTGGATTTGGTGCTAGGTCTTTCCCTTTAGGTTTTACCCCAACAATGTTTTCATTAGTTTCGCTCACTCTCGAAATCAAGCATTTTACAGCAGGTTGGAGCAGCCTGTATCTCAGCACAGGAATAAGGTAGGGAAGAATTCTAAGGATCATTTTGACTGCCTCCAGAAGTTAGATCAGATGGCAAATTGGATTTGGTGCTAGGTCTTTCCCTTTAGGTTTTACCCCAACAATGTTTTCATTAGTTTCGCTCACTCTGGAAATCAAGCATTTTACAGCAGGTTGGAGCAGCCTGTATCTCAGCACAGGAATAAGGTAGGGAAGAATTCTAAGGATCATTTTGACTGCCTCCAGAAGTTAGATCAGATGGCAAATTGGATTTGGTGCTAGGTCTTTCCCTTTAGGTTTTACCCCAACAATGTTTTCATTAGTTTCGCTCACTCTCGAAATCAAGCATTTTACAGCAGGTTGGAGCAGCCTGTATCTCAGCACAGGAATAAGGTAGGGAAGAATTCTAAGGATCCTTTTGACTGCCTCCAGAAGTTAGATCAGATGGCAAATTGGATTTGGTGCTAGGTCTTTCCCTTTAGGTTTTACCCCAACAATGTTTTCATTAGTTTCGCTCACTCTCGAAATCAAGCATTTTACAGCAGGTTGGAGCAGCCTGTATCTCAGCACAGGAATAAGGTAGGGAAGAATTCTAAGGATCATTTTGACTGCCTCCAGAAGTTAGATCAGATGGCAAATTGGATTTGGTGCTAGGTCTTTCCCTTTAGGTTTTACCCCAACAATGTTTTCATTAGTTTCGCTCACTCTCGAAATCAAGCATTTTACAGCAGGTTGGAGCAGCCTGTATCTCAGCACAGGAATAAGGTAGGGAAGAATTCTAAGGATCATTTTGACTGCCTCCAGAAGTTAGATGAGATGGCCAATGCAATTTGGTGCTAGGCCTTTCCCTTTAGGTTTTACCCCAACAATGTTTTCATTAGTTTCGCTCACTCTCGAAATCAAGCATTTTACAGCAGGTTGGAGCAGCCTGTATCTCAGCACAGGAATAAGGTAGGGAAGAATTCTAAGGATCATTTTGACTGCCTCCAGAAGTTAGATCAGATGGCAAATTGGATTTGGTGCTAGGTCTTTCCCTTTAGGTTTTACCCCAACAATGTTTTCATTAGTTTCGCTCACTCTCGAAATCAAGCATTTTACAGCAGGTTGGAGCAGCCTGTATCTCAGCACAGGAATAAGGTAGGGAAGAATTCTAAGGATCATTTTGACTGCCTCCAGAAGTTAGATCAGATGGCAAATTGGATTTGGTGCTAGGTCTTTCCCTTTAGGTTTTACCCCAACAATGTTTTCATTAGTTTCGCTCACTCTCGAAATCAAGCATTTTACAGCAGGTTGGAGCAGCCTGTATCTCAGCACAGGAATAAGGTAGGGAAGAATTCTAAGGATCATTTTGACTGCCTCCAGAAGTTAGATCAGATGGCAAATTGGATTTGGTGCTAGGTCTTTCCCTTTAGGTTTTACCCCAACAATGTTTTCATTAGTTTCGCTCACTCTCGAAATCAAGCATTTTACAGCAGGTTGGAGCAGCCTGTATCTCAGCACAGGAATAAGGTAGGGAAGAATTCTAAGGATCATTTTGACTGCCTCCAGACGTTAGATCAGATGGCCAATGCAATTTGGTGCTAGGCCTTTCCCTTTAGGTTTTACCCCAACAATGTTTTCATTAGTTTCGCTCACTCTCGAAATCAAGCATTTTACAGCAGGTTGGAGCAGCCTGTATCTCAGCACAGGAATAAGGTAGGGAAGAATTCTAAGGATCATTTTGACTGCCTCCAGAAGTTAGATCAGATGGCAAATTGGATTTGGTGCTAGGTCTTTCCCTTTAGGTTTTACCCCAACAATGTTTTCATTAGTTTCGCTCACTCTCGAAATCAAGCATTTTACAGCAGGTTGGAGCAGCCTGTATCTCAGCACAGGAATAAGGTAGGGAAGAATTCTAAGGATCATTTTGACTGCCTCCAGAAGTTAGATGAGATGGCCAATGCAATTTGGTGCTAGGCCTTTCCCTTTAGGTTTTACCCCAACAATGTTTTCATTAGTTTCGCTCACTCTCGAAATCAAGCATTTTACAGCAGGTTGGAGCAGCCTGTATCTCAGCACAGGAATAAGGTAGGGAAGAATTCTAAGGATCATTTTGACTGCCTCCAGAAGTTAGATCAGATGGCAAATTGGATTTGGTGCTAGGTCTTTCCCTTTAGGTTTTACCCCAACAATGTTTTCATTAGTTTCGCTCACTCTCGAAATCAAGCATTTTACAGCAGGTTGGAGCAGCCTGTATCTCAGCACAGGAATAAGGTAGGGAAGAATTCTAAGGATCATTTTGACTGCCTCCAGAAGTTAGATCAGATGGCAAATTGGATTTGGTGCTAGGTCTTTCCCTTTAGGTTTTACCCCAACAATGTTTTCATTAGTTTCGCTCACTCTCGAAATCAAGCATTTTACAGCAGGTTGGAGCAGCCTGTATCTCAGCACAGGAATAAGGTAGGGAAGAATTCTAAGGATCATTTTGACTGCCTCCAGAAGTTAGATCAGATGGCAAATTGGATTTGGTGCTAGGTCTTTCCCTTTAGGTTTTACCCCAACAATGTTTTCATTAGTTTCGCTCACTCTCGAAATCAAGCATTTTACAGCAGGTTGGAGCAGCCTGTATCTCAGCACAGTAATAAGGTAGGGAAGAATTCTAAGGATCATTTTGACTGCCTCCAGAAGTTAGATCAGATGGCAAATTGGATTTGGTGCTAGGTCTTTCCCTTTAGGTTTTACCCCAACAATGTTTTCATTAGTTTCGCTCACTCTCGAAATCAAGCATTTTACAGCAGGTTGGAGCAGCCTGTATCTCAGCACAGGAATAAGGTAGGGAAGAATTCTAAGGATCATTTTGACTGCCTCCAGAAGTTAGATCAGATGGCAAATTGGATTTGGTGCTAGGTCTTTCCCTTTAGGTTTTACCCCAACAATGTTTTCATTAGTTTCGCTCACTCTCGAAATCAAGCATTTTACAGCAGGTTGGAGCAGCCTGTATCTCAGCACAGGAATAAGGTAGGGAAGAATTCTAAGGATCATTTTGACTGCCTCCAGAAGTTAGATCAGATGGCAAATTGGATTTGGTGCTAGGTCTTTCCCTTTAGGTTTTACCCCAACAATGTTTTCATTAGTTTCGCTCACTCTCGAAATCAAGCATTTTACAGCAGGTTGGAGCAGCCTGTATCTCAGCACAGGAATAAGGTAGGGAAGAATTCTAAGGATCATTTTGACTGCCTCCAGAAGTTAGATCAGATGGCAAATTGGATTTGGTGCTAGGTCTTTCCCTTTAGGTTTTACCCCAACAATGTTTTCATTAGTTTCGCTCACTCTCGAAATCAAGCATTTTACAGCAGGTTGGAGCAGCCTGTATCTCAGCACAGGAATAAGGTAGGGAAGAATTCTAAGGATCATTTTGACTGCCTCCAGACGTTAGATCAGATGGCCAATGCAATTTGGTGCTAGGCCTTTCCCTTTAGGTTTTACCCCAACAATGTTTTCATTAGTTTCGCTCACTCTCGAAATCAAGCATTTTACAGCAGGTTGGAGCAGCCTGTATCTCAGCACAGGAATAAGGTAGGGAAGAATTCTAAGGATCATTTTGACTGCCTCCAGAAGTTAGATCAGATGGCAAATTGGATTTGGTGCTAGGTCTTTCCCTTTAGGTTTTACCCCAACAATGTTTTCATTAGTTTCGCTCACTCTCGAAATCAGGCATTTTACAGCAGGTTGGAGCAGCCTGTATCTCAGCACAGGAATAAGGTAGGGAAGAATTCTAAGGATCATTTTGACTGCCTCCAGAAGTTAGATCAGATGGCAAATTGGATTTGGTGCTAGGTCTTTCCCTTTAGGTTTTACCCCAACAATGTTTTCATTAGTTTCGCTCACTCTCGAAATCAAGCATTTTACAGCAGGTTGGAGCAGCCTGTATCTCAGCACAGGAATAAGGTAGGGAAGAATTCTAAGGATCATTTTGACTGCCTCCAGAAGTTAGATCAGATGGCCAATGCAATTTGGTGCTAGGTCTTTCCCTTTAGGTTTTACCCCAACAATGTTTTCATTAGTTTCGCTCACTCTCGAAATCAAGCATTTTACAGCAGGTTGGAGCAGCCTGTATCTCAGCACAGGAATAAGGTAGGGAAGAATTCTAAGGATCATTTTGACTGCCTCCAGAAGTTAGATCAGATGGCAAATTGGATTTGGTGCTAGGTCTTTCCCTTTAGGTTTTACCCCAACAATGTTTTCATTAGTTTCGCTCACTCTCGAAATCAAGCATTTTACAGCAGGTTGGAGCAGCCTGTATCTCAGCACAGGAATAAGGTAGGGAAGAATTCAAATACTCATTTTGACTGCCTCCAGAAGTTAGATCAGATGGCAAATTGGATTTGGTGCTAGGTCTTTCCCTTTAGGTTTTACCCCAACAATGTTTTCATTAGTTTCGCTCACTCTCGAAATCAAGCATTTTACAGCAGGTTGGAGCAGCCTGTATCTCAGCACAGTAATAAGGTAGGGAAGAATTCTAAGGATCATTTTGACTGCCTCCAGAAGTTAGATCAGATGGCAAATTGGATTTGGTGCTAGGTCTTTCCCTTTAGGTTTTACCCCAACAATGTTTTCATTAGTTTCGCTCACTCTCGAAATCAAGCATTTTACAGCAGGTTGGAGCAGCCTGTATCTCAGCACAGGAATAAGGTAGGGAAGAATTCTAAGGATCATTTTGACTGCCTCCAGAAGTTAGATCAGATGGCAAATTGGATTTGGTGCTAGGTCTTTCCCTTTAGGTTTTACCCCAACAATGTTTTCATTAGTTTCGCTCACTCTCGAAATCAAGCATTTTACAGCAGGTTGGAGCAGCCTGTATCTCAGCACAGGAATAAGGTAGGGAAGAATTCTAAGGATCATTTTGACTGCCTCCAGAAGTTAGATCAGATGGCAAATTGGATTTGGTGCTAGGTCTTTCCCTTTAGGTTTTACCCCAACAATGTTTTCATTAGTTTCGCTCACTCTCGAAATCAAGCATTTAACAGCAGGTTGGAGCAGCCTGTATCTCAGCACAGGAATAAGGTAGGGAAGAATTCTAAGGATCATTTTGACTGCCTCCAGAAGTTAGATCAGATGGCAAATTGGATTTGGTGCTAGGTCTTTCCCTTTAGGTTTTACCCCAACAATGTTTTCATTAGTTTCGCTCACTCTCGAAATCAAGCATTTTACAGCAGGTTGGAGCAGCCTGTATCTCAGCACAGGAATAAGGTAGGGAAGAATTCTAAGGATCATTTTGACTGCCTCCAGAAGTTAGATCAGATGGCCAATGCAATTTGGTGCTAGGTCTTTCCCTTTAGGTTTTACCCCAACAATGTTTTCATTAGTTTCGCTCACTCTCGAAATCAAGCATTTTACAGCAGGTTGGAGCAGCCTGTATCTCAGCACAGGAATAAGGTAGGGAAGAATTCTAAGGATCATTTTGACTGCCTCCAGAAGTTAGATCAGATGGCAAATTGGATTTGGTGCTAGGTCTTTCCCTTTAGGTTTTACCCCAACAATGTTTTCATTAGTTTCGCTCACTCTCGAAATCAAGCATTTTACAGCAGGTTGGAGCAGCCTGTATCTCAGCACAGGAATAAGGTAGGGAAGAATTCTAAGGATCATTTTGACTGCCTCCAGAAGTTAGATCAGATGGCAAATTGGATTTGGTGCTAGGTCTTTCCCTTTAGGTTTTACCCCAACAATGTTTTCATTAGTTTCGCTCACTCTCGAAATCAAGCATTTTACAGCAGGTTGGAGCAGCCTGTATCTCAGCACAGGAATAAGGTAGGGAAGAATTCTAAGGATCATTTTGACTGCCTCCAGAAGTTAGATCAGATGGCAAATTGGATTTGGTGCTAGGTCTTTCCCTTTAGGTTTTACCCCAACAATGTTTTCATTAGTTTCGCTCACTCTCGAAATCAAGCATTTAACAGCAGGTTGGAGCAGCCTGTATCTCAGCACAGGAATAAGGTAGGGAAGAATTCTAAGGATCATTTTGACTGCCTCCAGAAGTTAGATCAGATGGCAAATTGGATTTGGTGCTAGGTCTTTCCCTTTAGGTTTTACCCCAACAATGTTTTCATTAGTTTCGCTCACTCTCGAAATCAAGCATTTTACAGCAGGTTGGAGCAGCCTGTATCTCAGCACAGGAATAAGGTAGGGAAGAATTCTAAGGATCATTTTGACTGCCTCCAGAAGTTAGATCAGATGGCCAATGCAATTTGGTGCTAGGTCTTTCCCTTTAGGTTTTACCCCAACAATGTTTTCATTAGTTTCGCTCACTCTCGAAATCAAGCATTTTACAGCAGGTTGGAGCAGCCTGTATCTCAGCACAGGAATAAGGTAGGGAAGAATTCTAAGGATCATTTTGACTGCCTCCAGAAGTTAGATCAGATGGCAAATTGGATTTGGTGCTAGGTCTTTCCCTTTAGGTTTTACCCCAACAATGTTTTCATTAGTTTCGCTCACTCTCGAAATCAAGCATTTTACAGCAGGTTGGAGCAGCCTGTATCTCAGCACAGGAATAAGGTAGGGAAGAATTCTAAGGATCATTTTGACTGCCTCCAGAAGTTAGATCAGATGGCAAATTGGATTTGGTGCTAGGTCTTTCCCTTTAGGTTTTACCCCAACAATGTTTTCATTAGTTTCGCTCACTCTCGAAATCAAGCATTTTACAGCAGGTTGGAGCAGCCTGTATCTCAGCACAGGAATAAGGTAGGGAAGAATTCTAAGGATCATTTTGACTGCCTCCAGAAGTTAGATCAGATGGCAAATTGGATTTGGTGCTAGGTCTTTCCCTTTAGGTTTTACCCCAACAATGTTTTCATTAGTTTCGCTCACTCTCGAAATCAAGCATTTTACAGCAGGTTGGAGCAGCCTGTATCTCAGCACAGGAATAAGGTAGGGAAGAATTCTAAGGATCATTTTGACTGCCTCCAGAAGTTAGATCAGATGGCCAATGCAATTTGGTGCTAGGTCTTTCCCTTTAGGTTTTACCCCAACAATGTTTTCATTAGTTTCGCTCACTCTCGAAATCAAGCATTTTACAGCAGGTTGGAGCAGCCTGTATCTCAGCACAGGAATAAGGTAGGGAAGAATTCTAAGGATCATTTTGACTGCCTCCAGAAGTTAGATCAGATGGCAAATTGGATTTGGTGCTAGGTCTTTCCCTTTAGGTTTTACCCCAACAATGTTTTCATTAGTTTCGCTCACTCTCGAAATCAAGCATTTTACAGCAGGTTGGAGCAGCCTGTATCTCAGCACAGGAATAAGGTAGGGAAGAATTCTAAGGATCATTTTGACTGCCTCCAGAAGTTAGATCAGATGGCAAATTGGATTTGGTGCTAGGTCTTTCCCTTTAGGTTTTACCCCAACAATGTTTTCATTAGTTTCGCTCACTCTCGAAATCAAGCATTTTACAGCAGGTTGGAGCAGCCTGTATCTCAGCACAGGAATAAGGTAGGGAAGAATTCTAAGGATCATTTTGACTGCCTCCAGAAGTTAGATCAGATGGCAAATTGGATTTGGTGCTAGGTCTTTCCCTTTAGGTTTTACCCCAACAATGTTTTCATTAGTTTCGCTCACTCTCGAAATCAAGCATTTTACAGCAGGTTGGAGCAGCCTGTATCTCAGCACAGGAATAAGGTAGGGAAGAATTCTAAGGATCATTTTGACTGCCTCCAGAAGTTAGATCAGATGGCAAATTGGATTTGGTGCTAGGTCTTTCCCTTTAGGTTTTACCCCAACAATGTTTTCATTAGTTTCGCTCACTCTCGAAATCAAGCATTTTACAGCAGGTTGGAGCAGCCTGTATCTCAGCACAGGAATAAGGTAGGGAAGAATTCTAAGGATCATTTTGACTGCCTCCAGAAGTTAGATCAGATGGCAAATTGGATTTGGTGCTAGGTCTTTCCCTTTAGGTTTTACCCCAACAATGTTTTCATTAGTTTCGCTCACTCTCGAAATCAAGCATTTTACAGCAGGTTGGAGCAGCCTGTATCTCAGCACAGGAATAAGGTAGGGAAGAATTCAAATACTCATTTTGACTGCCTCCAGAAGTTAGATCAGATGGCAAATTGGATTTGGTGCTAGGTCTTTCCCTTTAGGTTTTACCCCAACAATGTTTTCATTAGTTTCGCTCACTCTCGAAATCAAGCATTTTACAGCAGGTTGGAGCAGCCTGTATCTCAGCACAGGAATAAGGTAGGGAAGAATTCAAATACTCATTTTGACTGCCTCCAGAAGTTAGATCAGATGGCCAATGCAATTTGGTGCTAGGCCTTTCCCTTTAGGTTTTACCCCAACAATGTTTTCATTAGTTTCGCTCACTCTCGAAATCAAGCATTTTACAGCAGGTTGGAGCAGCCTGTATCTCAGCACAGGAATAAGGTAGGGAAGAATTCTAAGGATCATTTTGACTGCCTCCAGAAGTTAGATCAGATGGCAAATTGGATTTGGTGCTAGGTCTTTCCCTTTAGGTTTTACCCCAACAATGTTTTCATTAGTTTCGCTCACTCTCGAAATCAAGCATTTTACAGCAGGTTGGAGCAGCCTGTATCTCAGCACAGGAATAAGGTAGGGAAGAATTCTAAGGATCATTTTGACTGCCTCCAGAAGTTAGATCAGATGGCAAATTGGATTTGGTGCTAGGTCTTTCCCTTTAGGTTTTACCCCAACAATGTTTTCATTAGTTTCGCTCACTCTCGAAATCAAGCATTTTACAGCAGGTTGGAGCAGCCTGTATCTCAGCACAGGAATAAGGTAGGGAAGAATTCTAAGGATCATTTTGACTGCCTCCAGAAGTTAGATCAGATGGCAAATTGGATTTGGTGCTAGGTCTTTCCCTTTAGGTTTTACCCCAACAATGTTTTCATTAGTTTCGCTCACTCTCGAAATCAAGCATTTTACAGCAGGTTGGAGCAGCCTGTATCTCAGCACAGGAATAAGGTAGGGAAGAATTCTAAGGATCATTTTGACTGCCTCCAGAAGTTAGATCAGATGGCAAATTGGATTTGGTGCTAGGTCTTTCCCTTTAGGTTTTACCCCAACAATGTTTTCATTAGTTTCGCTCACTCTCGAAATCAAGCATTTTACAGCAGGTTGGAGCAGCCTGTATCTCAGCACAGGAATAAGGTAGGGAAGAATTCTAAGGATCATTTTGACTGCCTCCAGAAGTTAGATCAGATGGCCAATGGAATTTGGTGCTAGGTCTTTCCCTTTAGGTTTTACCCCAACAATGTTTTCATTAGTTTCGCTCACTCTCGAAATCAAGCATTTTACAGCAGGTTGGAGCAGCGTGTATCTCAGCACAGTAATAAGGTAGGGAAGAATTCAAATACTCATTTTGACTGCCTCCAGAAGTTAGATCAGATGGCCAATTGGATTTGGTGCTAGGTCTTTCCCTTTAGGTTTTACCCCAACAATGTTTTCATTAGTTTCGCTCACTCTCGAAATCAAGCATTTTACAGCAGGTTGGAGCAGCCTGTATCTCAGCACAGGAATAAGGTAGGGAAGAATTCTAAGGATCATTTTGACTGCCTCCAGAAGTTAGATCAGATGGCAAATTGGATTTGGTGCTAGGTCTTTCCCTTTAGGTTTTACCCCAACAATGTTTTCATTAGTTTCGCTCACTCTCGAAATCAAGCATTTTACAGCAGGTTGGAGCAGCCTGTATCTCAGCACAGGAATAAGGTAGGGAAGAATTCTAAGGATCATTTTGACTGCCTCCAGAAGTTAGATCAGATGGCAAACTGGATTTGGTGCTAGGTCTTTCCCTTTAGGTTTTACCCCAACAATGTTTTCATTAGTTTCGCTCACTCTCGAAATCAAGCATTTTACAGCAGGTTGGAGCAGCCTGTATCTCAGCACAGGAATAAGGTAGGGAAGAATTCTAAGGATCATTTTGACTGCCTCCAGAAGTTAGATCAGATGGCAAATTGGATTTGGTGCTAGGTCTTTCCCTTTAGGTTTTACCCCAACAATGTTTTCATTAGTTTCGCTCACTCTCGAAATCAAGCATTTTACAGCAGGTTGGAGCAGCCTGTATCTCAGCACAGGAATAAGGTAGGGAAGAATTCTAAGGATCATTTTGACTGCCTCCAGAAGTTAGATCAGATGGCAAATTGGATTTGGTGCTAGGTCTTTCCCTTTAGGTTTTACCCCAACAATGTTTTCATTAGTTTCGCTCACTCTGGAAATCAAGCATTTTACAGCAGGTTGGAGCAGCCTGTATCTCAGCACAGGAATAAGGTAGGGAAGAATTCTAAGGATCATTTTGACTGCCTCCAGAAGTTAGATCAGATGGCAAATTGGATTTGGTGCTAGGTCTTTCCCTTTAGGTTTTACCCCAACAATGTTTTCATTAGTTTCGCTCACTCTCGAAATCAAGCATTTTACAGCAGGTTGGAGCAGCCTGTATCTCAGCACAGGAATAAGGTAGGGAAGAATTCAAATACTCATTTTGACTGCCTCCAGAAGTTAGATCAGATGGCAAATTGGATTTGGTGCTAGGTCTTTCCCTTTAGGTTTTACCCCAACAATGTTTTCATTAGTTTCGCTCACTCTCGAAATCAAGCATTTTACAGCAGGTTGGAGCAGCCTGTATCTCAGCACAGGAATAAGGTAGGGAAGAATTCTAAGGATCATTTTGACTGCCTCCAGAAGTTAGATCAGATGGCAAATTGGATTTGGTGCTAGGTCTTTCCCTTTAGGTTTTACCCCAACAATGTTTTCATTAGTTTCGCTCACTCTCGAAATCAAGCATTTTACAGCAGGTTGGAGCAGCCTGTATCTCAGCACAGGAATAAGGTAGGGAAGAATTCTAAGGATCATTTTGACTGCCTCCAGAAGTTAGATCAGATGGCCAATGCAATTTGGTGCTAGGCCTTTCCCTTTAGGTTTTACCCCAACAATGTTTTCATTAGTTTCGCTCACTCTCGAAATCAAGCATTTTACAGCAGGTTGGAGCAGCCTGTATCTCAGCACAGGAATAAGGTAGGGAAGAATTCTAAGGATCATTTTGACTGCCTCCAGAAGTTAGATCAGATGGCCAATGCAATTTGGTGCTAGGTCTTTCCCTTTAGGTTTTACCCCAACAATGTTTTCATTAGTTTCGCTCACTCTCGAAATCAAGCATTTTACAGCAGGTTGGAGCAGCCTGTATCTCAGCACAGGAATAAGGTAGGGAAGAATTCTAAGGATCATTTTGACTGCCTCCAGAAGTTAGATCAGATGGCAAATTGGATTTGGTGCTAGGTCTTTCCCTTTAGGTTTTACCCCAACAATGTTTTCATTAGTTTCGCTCACTCTCGAAATCAAGCATTTTACAGCAGGTTGGAGCAGCCTGTATCTCAGCACAGGAATAAGGTAGGGAAGAATTCTAAGGATCATTTTGACTGCCTCCAGAAGTTAGATCAGATGGCCAATGCAATTTGGTGCTAGGCCTTTCCCTTTAGGTTTTACCCCAACAATGTTTTCATTAGTTTCGCTCCCTCTCGAAATCAAGCATTTTACAGCAGGTTGGAGCAGCCTGTATCTCAGCACAGGAATAAGGTAGGGAAGAATTCTAAGGATCATTTTGACTGCCTCCAGAAGTTAGATCAGATGGCCAATGCAATTTGGTGCTAGGTCTTTCCCTTTAGGTTTTACCCCAACAATGTTTTCATTAGTTTCGCTCACTCTCGAAATCAAGCATTTTACAGCAGGTTGGAGCAGCCTGTATCTCAGCACAGGAATAAGGTAGGGAAGAATTCAAATACTCATTTTGACTGCCTCCAGAAGTTAGATCAGATGGCAAATTGGATTTGGTGCTAGGTCTTTCCCTTTAGGTTTTACCCCAACAATGTTTTCATTAGTTTCGCTCACTCTCGAAATCAAGCATTTTACAGCAGGTTGGAGCAGCCTGTATCTCAGCACAGGAATAAGGTAGGGAAGAATTCTAAGGATCATTTTGACTGCCTCCAGAAGTTAGATCAGATGGCAAATTGGATTTGGTGCTAGGTCTTTCCCTTTAGGTTTTACCCCAACAATGTTTTCATTAGTTTCGCTCACTCTCGAAATCAAGCATTTTACAGCAGGTTGGAGCAGCCTGTATCTCAGCACAGGAATAAGGTAGGGAAGAATTCTAAGGATCATTTTGACTGCCTCCAGAAGTTAGATCAGATGGCCAATGCAATTTGGTGCTAGGCCTTTCCCTTTAGGTTTTACCCCAACAATGTTTTCATTAGTTTCGCTCACTCTCGAAATCAAGCATTTTACAGCAGGTTGGAGCAGCCTGTATCTCAGCACAGGAATAAGGTAGGGAAGAATTCTAAGGATCATTTTGACTGCCTCCAGAAGTTAGATCAGATGGCCAATGCAATTTGGTGCTAGGTCTTTCCCTTTAGGTTTTACCCCAACAATGTTTTCATTAGTTTCGCTCACTCTCGAAATCAAGCATTTTACAGCAGGTTGGAGCAGCCTGTATCTCAGCACAGGAATAAGGTAGGGAAGAATTCTAAGGATCATTTTGACTGCCTCCAGAAGTTAGATCAGATGGCAAATTGGATTTGGTGCTAGGTCTTTCCCTTTAGGTTTTACCCCAACAATGTTTTCATTAGTTTCGCTCACTCTCGAAATCAAGCATTTTACAGCAGGTTGGAGCAGCCTGTATCTCAGCACAGGAATAAGGTAGGGAAGAATTCTAAGGATCATTTTGACTGCCTCCAGAAGTTAGATCAGATGGCCAATGCAATTTGGTGCTAGGCCTTTCCCTTTAGGTTTTACCCCAACAATGTTTTCATTAGTTTCGCTCCCTCTCGAAATCAAGCATTTTACAGCAGGTTGGAGCAGCCTGTATCTCAGCACAGGAATAAGGTAGGGAAGAATTCTAAGGATCATTTTGACTGCCTCCAGAAGTTAGATCAGATGGCCAATGCAATTTGGTGCTAGGTCTTTCCCTTTAGGTTTTACCCCAACAATGTTTTCATTAGTTTCGCTCACTCTCGAAATCAAGCATTTTACAGCAGGTTGGAGCAGCCTGTATCTCAGCACAGGAATAAGGTAGGGAAGAATTCTAAGGATCATTTTGACTGCCTCCAGAAGTTAGATCAGATGGCAAATTGGATTTGGTGCTAGGTCTTTCCCTTTAGGTTTTACCCCAACAATGTTTTCATTAGTTTCGCTCACTCTCGAAATCAAGCATTTTACAGCAGGTTGGAGCAGCCTGTATCTCAGCACAGGAATAAGGTAGGGAAGAATTCTAAGGATCATTTTGACTGCCTCCAGAAGTTAGATCAGATGGCAAATTGGATTTGGTGCTAGGTCTTTCCCTTTAGGTTTTACCCCAACAATGTTTTCATTAGTTTCGCTCACTCTCGAAATCAAGCATTTTACAGCAGGTTGGAGCAGCCTGTATCTCAGCACAGGAATAAGGTAGGGAAGAATTCTAAGGATCATTTTGACTGCCTCCAGAAGTTAGATCAGATGGCAAATTGGATTTGGTGCTAGGTCTTTCCCTTTAGGTTTTACCCCAACAATGTTTTCATTAGTTTCGCTCACTCTCGAAATCAAGCATTTTACAGCAGGTTGGAGCAGCCTGTATCTCAGCACAGTAATAAGGTAGGGAAGAATTCAAATACTCATTTTGACTGCCTCCAGAAGTTAGATCAGATGGCAAATTGGATTTGGTGCTAGGTCTTTCCCTTTAGGTTTTACCCCAACAATGTTTTCATTAGTTTCGCTCACTCTCGAAATCAAGCATTTTACAGCAGGTTGGAGCAGCCTGTATCTCAGCACAGGAATAAGGTAGGGAAGAATTCTAAGGATCATTTTGACTGCCTCCAGAAGTTAGATCAGATGGCAAATTGGATTTGGTGCTAGGTCTTTCCCTTTAGGTTTTTACCCCAACAATGTTTTCATTAGTTTCGCTCACTCTCGAAATCAAGCATTTTACAGCAGGTTGGAGCAGCCTGTATCTCAGCACAGGAATAAGGTAGGGAAGAATTCTAAGGCTCATTTTGACTGCCTCCAGAAGTTAGATCAGATGGCAAATTGGATTTGGTGCTAGGTCTTTCCCTTTAGGTTTTACCCCAACAATGTTTTCATTAGTTTCGCTCACTCTCGAAATCAAGCATTTTACAGCAGGTTGGAGCAGCCTGTATCTCAGCACAGGAATAAGGTAGGGAAGAATTCAAATACTCATTTTGACTGCCTCCAGAAGTTAGATCAGATGGCAAATTGGATTTGGTGCTAGGTCTTTCCCTTTAGGTTTTACCCCAACAATGTTTTCATTAGTTTCGCTCACTCTCGAAATCAAGCATTTTACAGCAGGTTGGAGCAGCCTGTATCTCAGCACAGGAATAAGGTAGGGAAGAATTCAAATAGTCAATTTGACTGCCTCCAGAAATGAGATCAGATGGCCAATGCAATTTGGTGCTAGGCCTTTCCCTTTAGGTTTTACCCCAACAATGTTTTCATTAGTTTCGCTCACTCTCGAAATCAAGCATTTTACAGCAGGTTGGAGCAGCCTGTATCTCAGCACAGGAATAAGGTAGGGAAGAATTCTAAGGATCATTTTGACTGCCTCCAGAAGTTAGATCAGATGGCAAATTGGATTTGGTGCTAGGTCTTTCCCTTTAGGTTTTACCCCAACAATGTTTTCATTAGTTTCGCTCACTCTCGAAATCAAGCATTTTACAGCAGGTTGGAGCAGCCTGTATCTCAGCACAGGAATAAGGTAGGGAAGAATTCAAATACTCATTTTGACTGCCTCCAGAAGTTAGATCAGATGGCCAATGCAATTTGGTGCTAGGCCTTTCCCTTTAGGTTTTACCCCAACAATGTTTTCATTAGTTTCGCTCACTCTCGAAATCAAGCATTTTACAGCAGGTTGGAGCAGCCTGTATCTCAGCACAGGAATAAGGTAGGGAAGAATTCTAAGGATCATTTTGACTGCCTCCAGAAGTTAGATCAGATGGCAAATTGGATTTGGTGCTAGGTCTTTCCCTTTAGGTTTTACCCCAACAATGTTTTCATTAGTTTCGCTCACTCTCGAAATCAAGCATTTTACAGCAGGTTGGAGCAGCCTGTATCTCAGCACAGGAATAAGGTAGGGAAGAATTCTAAGGATCATTTTGACTGCCTCCACAAGTTAGATCAGATGGCAAATTGGATTTGGTGCTAGGTCTTTCCCTTTAGGTTTTACCCCAACAATGTTTTCATTAGTTTCGCTCACTCTCGAAATCAAGCATTTTACAGCAGGTTGGAGCAGCCTGTATCTCAGCACAGGAATAAGGTAGGGAAGAATTCAAATACTCATTTTGACTGCCTCCAGAAGTTAGATCAGATGGCCAATGCAATTTGGTGCTAGGCCTTTCCCTTTAGGTTTTACCCCAACAATGTTTTCATTAGTTTCGCTCACTCTCGAAATCAAGCATTTTACAGCAGGTTGGAGCAGCCTGTATCTCAGCACAGGAATAAGGTAGGGAAGAATTCTAAGGATCATTTTGACTGCCTCCAGAAGTTAGATCAGATGGCAAATTGGATTTGGTGCTAGGTCTTTCCCTTTAGGTTTTACCCCAACAATGTTTTCATTAGTTTCGCTCACTCTCGAAATCAAGCATTTTACAGCAGGTTGGAGCAGCCTGTATCTCAGCACAGGAATAAGGTAGGGAAGAATTCTAAGGATCATTTTGACTGCCTCCAGAAGTTAGATCAGATGGCAAATTGGATTTGGTGCTAGGTCTTTCCCTTTAGGTTTTACCCCAACAATGTTTTCATTAGTTTCGCTCACTCTCGAAATCAAGCATTTTACAGCAGGTTGGAGCAGCCTGTATCTCAGCACAGGAATAAGGTAGGGAAGAATTCTAAGGATCATTTTGACTGCCTCCAGAAGTTAGATCAGATGGCAAATTGGATTTGGTGCTAGGTCTTTCCCTTTAGGTTTTACCCCAACAATGTTTTCATTAGTTTCGCTCACTCTCGAAATCAAGCATTTTACAGCAGGTTGGAGCAGCCTGTATCTCAGCACAGGAATAAGGTAGGGAAGAATTCTAAGGATCATTTTGACTGCCTCCAGAAGTTAGATCAGATGGCAAATTGGATTTGGTGCTAGGTCTTTCCCTTTAGGTTTTACCCCAACAATGTTTTCATTAGTTTCGCTCACTCTCGAAATCAAGCATTTTACAGCAGGTTGGAGCAGCCTGTATCTCAGCACAGGAATAAGGTAGGGAAGAATTCTAAGGATCATTTTGACTGCCTCCAGAAGTTAGATCAGATGGCAAATTGGATTTGGTGCTAGGTCTTTCCCTTTAGGTTTTACCCCAACAATGTTTTCATTAGTTTCGCTCACTCTCGAAATCAAGCATTTTACAGCAGGTTGGAGCAGCCTGTATCTCAGCACAGGAATAAGGTAGGGAAGAATTCTAAGGATCATTTTGACTGCCTCCAGAAGTTAGATCAGATGGCAAATTGGATTTGGTGCTAGGTCTTTCCCTTTAGGTTTTACCCCAACAATGTTTTCATTAGTTTCGCTCACTCTCGAAATCAAGCATTTTACAGCAGGTTGGAGCAGCCTGTATCTCAGCACAGGAATAAGGTAGGGAAGAATTCAAATACTCATTTTGACTGCCTCCAGAAGTTAGATCAGATGGCCAATTGGATTTGGTGCTAGGTCTTTCCCTTTAGGTTTTACCCCAACAATGTTTTCATTAGTTTCGCTCACTCTCGAAATCAAGCATTTTACAGCAGGTTGGAGCAGCCTGTATCTCAGCACAGGAATAAGGTAGGGAAGAATTCTAAGGATCATTTTGACTGCCTCCAGAAGTTAGATCAGATGGCAAATTGGATTTGGTGCTAGGTCTTTCCCTTTAGGTTTTACCCCAACAATGTTTTCATTAGTTTCGCTCACTCTCGAAATCAAGCATTTTACAGCAGGTTGGAGCAGCCTGTATCTCAGCACAGGAATAAGGTAGGGAAGAATTCTAAGGATCATTTTGACTGCCTCCAGAAGTTAGATCAGATGGCAAATTGGATTTGGTGCTAGGTCTTTCCCTTTAGGTTTTACCCCAACAATGTTTTCATTAGTTTCGCTCACTCTCGAAATCAAGCATTTTACAGCAGGTTGGAGCAGCCTGTATCTCAGCACAGGAATAAGGTAGGGAAGAATTCTAAGGATCATTTTGACTGCCTCCAGAAGTTAGATCAGATGGCAAATTGGATTTGGTGCTAGGTCTTTCCCTTTAGGTTTTACCCCAACAATGTTTTCATTAGTTTCGCTCACTCTCGAAATCAAGCATTTTACAGCAGGTTGGAGCAGCCTGTATCTCAGCACAGGAATAAGGTAGGGAAGAATTCTAAGGATCATTTTGACTGCCTCCAGAAGTTAGATCAGATGGCAAATTGGATTTGGTGCTAGGTCTTTCCCTTTAGGTTTTACCCCAACAATGTTTTCATTAGTTTCGCTCACTCTCGAAATCAAGCATTTTACAGCAGGTTGGAGCAGCCTGTATCTCAGCACAGGAATAAGGTAGGGAAGAATTCAAATACTCATTTTGACTGCCTCCAGAAGTTAGATCAGATGGCCAATGCAATTTGGTGCTAGGCCTTTCCCTTTAGGTTTTACCCCAACAATGTTTTCATTAGTTTCGCTCACTCTCGAAATCAAGCATTTTACAGCAGGTTGGAGCAGCCTGTATCTCAGCACAGGAATAAGGTAGGGAAGAATTCAAATACTCATTTTGACTGCCTCCAGAAGTTAGATCAGATGGCCCATGCAATTTGGTGCTAGGTCTTTCCCTTTAGGTTTTACCCCAACAATGTTTTCATTAGTTTCGCTCACTCTCGAAATCAAGCATTTTACAGCAGGTTGGAGCAGCCTGTATCTCAGCACAGGAATAAGGTAGGGAAGAATTCTAAGGATCATTTTGACTGCCTCCAGAAGTTAGATCAGATGGCAAATTGGATTTGGTGCTAGGTCTTTCCCTTTAGGTTTTACCCCAACAATGTTTTCATTAGTTTCGCTCACTCTCGAAATCAAGCATTTTACAGCAGGTTGGAGCAGCCTGTATCTCAGCACAGGAATAAGGTAGGGAAGAATTCTAAGGATCATTTTGACTGCCTCCAGAAGTTAGATCAGATGGCAAATTGGATTTGGTGCTAGGTCTTTCCCTTTAGGTTTTACCCCAACAATGTTTTCATTAGTTTCGCTCACTCTCGAAATCAAGCATTTTACAGCAGGTTGGAGCAGCCTGTATCTCAGCACAGGAATAAGGTAGGGAAGAATTCAAATACTCATTTTGACTGCCTCCAGAAGTTAGATCAGATGGCAAATTGGATTTGGTGCTAGGTCTTTCCCTTTAGGTTTTACCCCAACAATGTTTTCATTAGTTTCGCTCACTCTCGAAATCAAGCATTTTACAGCAGGTTGGAGCAGCCTGTATCTCAGCACAGGAATAAGGTAGGGAAGAATTCTAAGGATCATTTTGACTGCCTCCAGAAGTTAGATCAGATGGCAAATTGGATTTGGTGCTAGGTCTTTCCCTTTAGGTTTTACCCCAACAATGTTTTCATTAGTTTCGCTCACTCTCGAAATCAAGCATTTTACAGCAGGTTGGAGCAGCCTGTATCTCAGCACAGGAATAAGGTAGGGAAGAATTCTAAGGATCATTTTGACTGCCTCCAGAAGTTAGATCAGATGGCAAATTGGATTTGGTGCTAGGTCTTTCCCTTTAGGTTTTACCCCAACAATGTTTTCATTAGTTTCGCTCACCCTCGAAATCAAGCATTTTACAGCATGTTGGAGCAGCCTGTATCTCAGCACAGGAATAAGGTAGGGAAGAATTCAAATACTCATTTTGACTGCCTCCAGAAGTTAGATCAGATGGCAAATTGGATTTGGTGCTAGGTCTTTCCCTTTAGGTTTTACCCCAACAATGTTTTCATTAGTTTCGCTCACTCTCGAAATCAAGCATTTTACAGCAGGTTGGAGCAGCCTGTATCTCAGCACAGGAATAAGGTAGGGAAGAATTCTAAGGATCATTTTGACTGCCTCCAGAAGTTAGATCAGATGGCAAATTGGATTTGGTGCTAGGTCTTTCCCTTTAGGTTTTACCCCAACAATGTTTTCATTAGTTTCGCTCACTCTCGAAATCAAGCATTTTACAGCAGGTTGGAGCAGCCTGTATCTCAGCACAGGAATAAGGTAGGGAAGAATTCTAAGGATCATTTTGACTGCCTCCAGAAGTTAGATCAGATGGCCAATGCAATTTGGTGCTAGGCCTTTCCCTTTAGGTTTTACCCCAACAATGTTTTCATTAGTTTCGCTCACTCTCGAAATCAAGCATTTTACAGCAGGTTGGAGCAGCCTGTATCTCAGCACAGGAATAAGGTAGGGAAGAATTCTAAGGATCATTTTGACTGCCTCCAGAAGTTAGATCAGATGGCCCATGCAATTTGGTGCTAGACCTTTCCCTTTAGGTTTTACCCCAACAATGTTTTCATTAGTTTCGCTCACTCTCGAAATCAAGCATTTTACAGCAGGTTGGAGCAGCCTGTATCTCAGCACAGGAATAAGGTAGGGAAGAATTCTAAGGATCATTTTGACTGCCTCCAGAAGTTAGATCAGATGGCAAATTGGATTTGGTGCTAGGTCTTTCCCTTTAGGTTTTACCCCAACAATGTTTTCATTAGTTTCGCTCACTCTCGAAATCAAGCATTTTACAGCAGGTTGGAGCAGCCTGTATCTCAGCACAGGAATAAGGTAGGGAAGAATTCTAAGGATCATTTTGACTGCCTCCAGAAGTTAGATCAGATGGCAAATTGGATTTGGTGCTAGGTCTTTCCCTTTAGGTTTTACCCCAACAATGTTTTCATTAGTTTCGCTCACTCTCGAAATCAAGCATTTTACAGCAGGTTGGAGCAGCCTGTATCTCAGCACAGGAATAAGGTAGGGAAGAATTCAAATACTCATTTTGACTGCCTCCAGAAGTTAGATCAGATGGCAAATTGGATTTGGTGCTAGGTCTTTCCCTTTAGGTTTTACCCCAACAATGTTTTCATTAGTTTCGCTCACTCTCGAAATCAAGCATTTTACAGCAGGTTGGAGCAGCCTGTATCTCAGCACAGGAATAAGGTAGGGAAGAATTCTAAGGATCATTTTGACTGCCTCCAGAAGTTAGATCAGATGGCAAATTGGATTTGGTGCTAGGTCTTTCCCTTTAGGTTTTACCCCAACAATGTTTTCATTAGTTTCGCTCACTCTCGAAATCAAGCATTTTACAGCAGGTTGGAGCAGCCTGTATCTCAGCACAGGAATAAGGTAGGGAAGAATTCTAAGGATCATTTTGACTGCCTCCAGAAGTTAGATCAGATGGCAAATTGGATTTGGTGCTAGGTCTTTCCCTTTAGGTTTTACCCCAACAATGTTTTCATTAGTTTCGCTCACTCTCGAAATCAAGCATTTTACAGCAGGTTGGAGCAGCCTGTATCTCAGCACAGGAATAAGGTAGGGAAGAATTCTAAGGATCATTTTGACTGCCTCCAGAAGTTAGATCAGATGGCCAATGCAATTTGGTGCTAGGCCTTTCCCTTTAGGTTTTACCCCAACAATGTTTTCATTAGTTTCGCTCACTCTCGAAATCAAGCATTTTACAGCAGGTTGGAGCAGCCTGTATCTCAGCACAGGAATAAGGTAGGGAAGAATTCTAAGGATCATTTTGACTGCCTCCAGAAGTTAGATCAGATGGCCCATGCAATTTGGTGCTAGACCTTTCCCTTTAGGTTTTACCCCAACAATGTTTTCATTAGTTTCGCTCACTCTCGAAATCAAGCATTTTACAGCAGGTTGGAGCAGCCTGTATCTCAGCACAGGAATAAGGTAGGGAAGAATTCTAAGGATCATTTTGACTGCCTCCAGAAGTTAGATCAGATGGCAAATTGGATTTGGTGCTAGGTCTTTCCCTTTAGGTTTTACCCCAACAATGTTTTCATTAGTTTCGCTCACTCTCGAAATCAAGCATTTTACAGCAGGTTGGAGCAGCCTGTATCTCAGCACAGGAATAAGGTAGGGAAGAATTCTAAGGATCATTTTGACTGCCTCCAGAAGTTAGATCAGATGGCAAATTGGATTTGGTGCTAGGTCTTTCCCTTTAGGTTTTACCCCAACAATGTTTTCATTAGTTTCGCTCACTCTCGAAATCAAGCATTTTACAGCAGGTTGGAGCAGCCTGTATCTCAGCACAGGAATAAGGTAGGGAAGAATTCAAATACTCATTTTGACTGCCTCCAGAAGTTAGATCAGATGGCAAATTGGATTTGGTGCTAGGTCTTTCCCTTTAGGTTTTACCCCAACAATGTTTTCATTAGTTTCGCTCACTCTCGAAATCAAGCATTTTACAGCAGGTTGGAGCAGCCTGTATCTCAGCACAGGAATAAGGTAGGGAAGAATTCTAAGGATCATTTTGACTGCCTCCAGAAGTTAGATCAGATGGCAAATTGGATTTGGTGCTAGGTCTTTCCCTTTAGGTTTTACCCCAACAATGTTTTCATTAGTTTCGCTCACTCTCGAAATCAAGCATTTTACAGCAGGTTGGAGCAGCCTGTATCTCAGCACAGGAATAAGGTAGGGAAGAATTCAAATACTCATTTTGACTGCCTCCCGAAGTTAGATCAGATGGCAAATTGGATTTGGTGCTAGGTCTTTCCCTTTAGGTTTTACCCCAACAATGTTTTCATTAGTTTCGCTCACTCTCGAAATCAAGCATTTTACAGCAGGTTGGAGCAGCCTGTATCTCAGCACAGGAATAAGGTAGGGAAGAATTCAAATACTCATTTTGACTGCCTCCAGAAGTTAGATCAGATGGCAAATTGGATTTGGTGCTAGGTCTTTCCCTTTAGGTTTTACCCCAACAATGTTTTCATTAGTTTCGCTCACTCTTGAAATCAAGCATTTTACAGCAGGTTGGAGCAGCCTGTATCTCAGCACAGGAATAAGGTAGGGAAGAATTCTAAGGATCATTTTGACTGCCTCCAGAAGTTAGATCAGATGGCAAATTGGATTTGGTGCTAGGTCTTTCCCTTTAGGTTTTACCCCAACAATGTTTTCATTAGTTTCGCTCACTCTCGAAATCAAGCATTTTACAGCAGGTTGGAGCAGCCTGTATCTCAGCACAGGAATAAGGTAGGGAAGAATTCTAAGGATCATTTTGACTGCCTCCAGAAGTTAGATCAGATGGCAAATTGGATTTGGTGCTAGGTCTTTCCCTTTAGGTTTTACCCCAACAATGTTTTCATTAGTTTCGCTCACTCTCGAAATCAAGCATTTTACAGCAGCTTGGAGCAGCCTGTATCTCAGCACAGGAATAAGGTAGGGAAGAATTCTAAGGATCATTTTGACTGCCTCCAGAAGTTAGATCAGATGGCAAATTGGATTTGGTGCTAGGTCTTTCCCTTTAGGTTTTACCCCAACAATGTTTTCATTAGTTTCGCTCACTCTCGAAATCAAGCATTTTACAGCAGGTTGGAGCAGCCTGTATCTCAGCACAAGAATAAGGTAGGGAAGAATTCTAAGGATCATTTTGACTGCCTCCAGAAGTTAGATCAGATGGCAAATTGGATTTGGTGCTAGGTCTTTCCCTTTAGGTTTTACCCCAACAATGTTTTCATTAGTTTCGCTCACTCTCGAAATCAAGCATTTTACAGCAGGTTGGAGCAGCCTGTATCTCAGCACAGGAATAAGGTAGGGAAGAATTCTAAGGATCATTTTGACTGCCTCCAGAAGTTAGATCAGATGGCAAATTGGATTTGGTGCTAGGTCTTTCCCTTTAGGTTTTACCCCAACAATGTTTTCATTAGTTTCGCTCACTCTCGAAATCAAGCATTTTACAGCAGGTTGGAGCAGCCTGTATCTCAGCACAGGAATAAGGTAGGGAAGAATTCAAATACTCATTTTGACTGCCTCCAGAAGTTAGATCAGATGGCAAATTGGATTTGGTGCTAGGTCTTTCCCTTTAGGTTTTACCCCAACAATGTTTTCATTAGTTTCGCTCACTCTCGAAATCAAGCATTTTACAGCAGGTTGGAGCAGCCTGTATCTCAGCACAGGAATAAGGTAGGGAAGAATTCAAATAGTCAATTTGACTGCCTCCAGAAATGAGATCAGATGGCCAATGCAATTTGGTGCTAGGCCTTTCCCTTTAGGTTTTACCCCAACAATGTTTTCATTAGTTTCGCTCACTCTCGAAATCAAGCATTTTACAGCAGGTTGGAGCAGCCTGTATCTCAGCACAGGAATAAGGTAGGGAAGAATTCTAAGGATCATTTTGACTGCCTCCAGAAGTTAGATCAGATGGCCCATGCAATTTGGTGCTAGACCTTTCCCTTTAGGTTTTACCCCAACAATGTTTTCATTAGTTTCGCTCACTCTCGAAATCAAGCATTTTACAGCAGGTTGGAGCAGCCTGTATCTCAGCACAGGAATAAGGTAGGGAAGAATTCTAAGGATCATTTTGACTGCCTCCAGAAGTTAGATCAGATGGCAAATTGGATTTGGTGCTAGGTCTTTCCCTTTAGGTTTTACCCCAACAATGTTTTCATTAGTTTCGCTCACTCTCGAAATCAAGCATTTTACAGCAGGTTGGAGCAGCCTGTATCTCAGCACAGGAATAAGGTAGGGAAGAATTCAAATACTCATTTTGACTGCCTCCAGAAGTTAGATCAGATGGCAAATTGGATTTGGTGCTAGGTCTTTCCCTTTAGGTTTTACCCCAACAATGTTTTCATTAGTTTCGCTCACTCTCGAAATCAAGCATTTTACAGCAGGT
Organism: Melanerpes formicivorus; assembly: GCF_026170545.1. Classification (NCBI taxonomy): domain Eukaryota; kingdom Metazoa; phylum Chordata; class Aves; order Piciformes; family Picidae; genus Melanerpes; species Melanerpes formicivorus. Next base: position 63,417 of record NW_027143096.1, read on the forward strand.
TGGAGCAGCCTGTATCTCAGCACAGGAATAAGGTAGGGAAGAATTCAAATACTCATTTTGACTGCCTCCCGAAGTTAGATCAGATGGCAAATTGGATTTGGTGCTAGGTCTTTCCCTTTAGGTTTTACCCCAACAATGTTTTCATTAGTTTCGCTCACTCTCGAAATCAAGCATTTTACAGCAGGTTGGAGCAGCCTGTATCTCAGCACAGGAATAAGGTAGGGAAGAATTCAAATACTCATTTTGACTGCCTCCAGAAGTTAGATCAGATGGCAAATTGGATTTGGTGCTAGGTCTTTCCCTTTAGGTTTTACCCCAACAATGTTTTCATTAGTTTCGCTCACTCTTGAAATCAAGCATTTTACAGCAGGTTGGAGCAGCCTGTATCTCAGCACAGGAATAAGGTAGGGAAGAATTCTAAGGATCATTTTGACTGCCTCCAGAAGTTAGATCAGATGGCAAATTGGATTTGGTGCTAGGTCTTTCCCTTTAGGTTTTACCCCAACAATGTTTTCATTAGTTTCGCTCACTCTCGAAATCAAGCATTTTACAGCAGGTTGGAGCAGCCTGTATCTCAGCACAGGAATAAGGTAGGGAAGAATTCTAAGGATCATTTTGACTGCCTCCAGAAGTTAGATCAGATGGCAAATTGGATTTGGTGCTAGGTCTTTCCCTTTAGGTTTTACCCCAACAAAGTTTTCATTAGTTTCGCTCACTCTCGAAATCAAGCATTTTACAGCAGGTTGGAGCAGCCTGTATCTCAGCACAGGAATAAGGTAGGGAAGAATTCTAAGGATCATTTTGACTGCCTCCAGAAGTTAGATCAGATGGCAAATTGGATTTGGTGCTAGGTCTTTCCCTTTAGGTTTTACCCCAACAATGTTTTCATTAGTTTCGCTCACTCTCGAAATCAAGCATTTTACAGCAGGTTGGAGCAGCCTGTATCTCAGCACAAGAATAAGGTAGGGAAGAATTCTAAGGATCATTTTGACTGCCTCCAGAAGTTAGATCAGATGGCAAATTGGATTTGGTGCTAGGTCTTTCCCTTTAGGTTTTACCCCAACAATGTTTTCATTAGTTTCGCTCACTCTCGAAATCAAGCATTTTACAGCAGGTTGGAGCAGCCTGTATCTCAGCACAGGAATAAGGTAGGGAAGAATTCTAAGGATCATTTTGACTGCCTCCAGAAGTTAGATCAGATGGCAAATTGGATTTGGTGCTAGGTCTTTCCCTTTAGGTTTTACCCCAACAATGTTTTCATTAGTTTCGCTCACTCTCGAAATCAAGCATTTTACAGCAGGTTGGAGCAGCCTGTATCTCAGCACAGGAATAAGGTAGGGAAGAATTCAAATACTCATTTTGACTGCCTCCAGAAGTTAGATCAGATGGCAAATTGGATTTGGTGCTAGGTCTTTCCCTTTAGGTTTTACCCCAACAATGTTTTCATTAGTTTCGCTCACTCTCGAAATCAAGCATTTTACAGCAGGTTGGAGCAGCCTGTATCTCAGCACAGGAATAAGGTAGGGAAGAATTCAAATAGTCAATTTGACTGCCTCCAGAAATGAGATCAGATGGCCAATGCAATTTGGTGCTAGGCCTTTCCCTTTAGGTTTTACCCCAACAATGTTTTCATTAGTTTCGCTCACTCTCGAAATCAAGCATTTTACAGCAGGTTGGAGCAGCCTGTATCTCAGCACAGGAATAAGGTAGGGAAGAATTCTAAGGATCATTTTGACTGCCTCCAGAAGTTAGATCAGATGGCCAATGCAATTTGGTGCTAGGCCTTTCCCTTTAGGTTTTACCCCAACAATGTTTTCATTAGTTTCGCTCACTCTCGAAATCAAGCATTTTACAGCAGGTTGGAGCAGCCTGTATCTCAGCACAGGAATAAGGTAGGGAAGAATTCTAAGGATCATTTTGACTGCCTCCAGAAGTTAGATCAGATGGCAAATTGGATTTGGTGCTAGGTCTTTCCCTTTAGGTTTTACCCCAACAATGTTTTCATTAGTTTCGCTCACTCTCGAAATCAAGCATTTTACAGCAGGTTGGAGCAGCCTGTATCTCAGCACAGGAATAAGGTAGGGAAGAATTCTAAGGATCATTTTGACTGCCTCCAGAAGTTAGATCAGATGGCCAATGCAATTTGGTGCTAGGCCTTTCCCTTTAGGTTTTACCCCAACAATGTTTTCATTAGTTTCGCTCACTCTCGAAATCAAGCATTTTACAGCAGGTTGGAGCAGCCTGTATCTCAGCACAGGAATAAGGTAGGGAAGAATTCAAATACTCATTTTGACTGCCTCCAGAAGTTAGATCAGATGGCAAATTGGATTTGGTGCTAGGTCTTTCCCTTTAGGTTTTACCCCCAACAATGTTTTCATTAGTTTCGCTCACTCTCGAAATCAAGCATTTTACAGCAGGTTGGAGCAGCCTGTATCTCAGCACAGGAATAAGGTAGGGAAGAATTCAAATACTCATTTTGACTGCCTCCCGAAGTTAGATCAGATGGCAAATTGGATTTGGTGCTAGGTCTTTCCCTTTAGGTTTTACCCCAACAATGTTTTCATTAGTTTCGCTCACTCTCGAAATCAAGCATTTTACAGCAGGTTGGAGCAGCCTGTATCTCAGCACAGGAATAAGGTAGGGAAGAATTCAAATACTCATTTTGACTGCCTCCAGAAGTTAGATCAGATGGCAAATTGGATTTGGTGCTAGGTCTTTCCCTTTAGGTTTTACCCCAACAATGTTTTCATTAGTTTCGCTCACTCTTGAAATCAAGCATTTTACAGCAGGTTGGAGCAGCCTGTATCTCAGCACAGGAATAAGGTAGGGAAGAATTCTAAGGATCATTTTGACTGCCTCCAGAAGTTAGATCAGATGGCAAATTGGATTTGGTGCTAGGTCTTTCCCTTTAGGTTTTACCCCAACAATGTTTTCATTAGTTTCGCTCACTCTCGAAATCAAGCATTTTACAGCAGGTTGGAGCAGCCTGTATCTCAGCACAGGAATAAGGTAGGGAAGAATTCTAAGGATCATTTTGACTGCCTCCAGAAGTTAGATCAGATGGCAAATTGGATTTGGTGCTAGGTCTTTCCCTTTAGGTTTTACCCCAACAATGTTTTCATTAGTTTCGCTCACTCTCGAAATCAAGCATTTTACAGCAGGTTGGAGCAGCCTGTATCTCAGCACAGGAATAAGGTAGGGAAGAATTCTAAGGATCATTTTGACTGCCTCCAGAAGTTAGATCAGATGGCAAATTGGATTTGGTGCTAGGTCTTTCCCCTTTAGGTTTTACCCCAACAATGTTTTCATTAGTTTCGCTCACTCTCGAAATCAAGCATTTTACAGCAGGTTGGAGCAGCCTGTATCTCAGCACAAGAATAAGGTAGGGAAGAATTCTAAGGATCATTTTGAACTGCCTCCAGAAGTTAGATCAGATGGCAAATTGGATTTGGTGCTATGGTCTTTCCCTTTAGGTTTTACCCCCAACAATGTTTTCATTAGTTTCGCTCACTCTCGAAATCAAGCATTTTACAGCAGGTTGGAGCAGCCTGTATCTCAGCACAGGAATAAGGTAGGGAAGAATTCAAATAGTCAATTTGACTGCCTCCAGAAATGAGATCAGATGGCCAATGCAATTTGGTGCTAGGCCTTTCCCTTAGGTTTTACCCCAACAATGTTTTCATTAGTTTCGCTCACTCTCGAAATCAAGCATTTTACAGCAGGTTGGAGCAGCCTGTATCTCAGCACAGGAATAAGGTAGGGAAGAATTCTAAGGATCATTTTGACTGCCTCCAGAAGTTAGATCAGATGGCCAATGCAATTTGGTGCTAGGCCTTTCCCTTTAGGTTTTACCCCAACAATGTTTTCATTAGTTTCGCTCACTCTCGAAATCAAGCATTTTACAGCAGGTTGGAGCAGCCTGTATCTCAGCACAGGAATAAGGTAGGGAAGAATTCTAAGGATCATTTTGACTGCCTCCAGAAGTTAGATCAGATGGCAAATTGGATTTGGTGCTAGGTCTTTCCCTTTAGGTTTTACCCCCAACAATGTTTTCATTAGTTTCGCTCACTCTCGAAATCAAGCATTTTACAGCAGGTTGGAGCAGCCTGTATCTCAGCACAGGAATAAGGTAGGAAGAATTCTAAGGATCATTTTGACTGCCTCCAGAAGTTAGATCAGATGGCAAATTGGATTTGGTGCTAGGTCTTTCCCTTTAGGTTTTACCCCAACAATGTTTTCATTAGTTTCGTCTCACTCTCGAAATCAAGCATTTTACAGCAGGTTGGAGCAGCCTGTATCTCAGCACAGGAATAAGGTAGGGAAGAATTCTAAGGATCATTTTGACTGCCTCCAGAAGTTAGATCAGATGGCAAATTGGATTTGGTGCTAGGTCTTTCCCTTTAGGTTTTACCCCAACAATGTTTTCATTAGTTTCGCTCACTCTCGAAATCAAGCATTTTACAGCAGGTTGGAGCAGCCTGTATCTCAGCACAGGAATAAGGTAGGGAAGAATTCTAAGGATCATTTTGACTGCCTCCAGAAGTTAGATCAGATGGCAAATTGGATTTGGTGCTAGGTCTTTCCCTTTAGGTTTTACCCCAACAATGTTTTCATTAGTTTCGCTCACTCTCGAAATCAAGCATTTTACAGCAGGTTGGAGCAGCCTGTATCTCAGCACAAGAATAAGGTAGGGAAGAATTCTAAGGATCATTTTGACTGCCTCCAGAAGTTAGATCAGATGGCAAATTGGATTTGGTGCTAGTCTTTCCCTTTAGGTTTTTACCCCAACAATGTTTTCATTAGTTTCGCTCACTCTCGAAATCAAGCATTTTACAGCAGGTTGGAGCAGCCTGTATCTCAGCACAGGAATAAGGTAGGGAAGAATTCTAAGGATCATTTTGACTGCCTCCAGAAGTTAGATCAGATGGCAAATTGGATTTGGTGGCTAGGTCTTTCCCTTTAGGTTTTACCCCAACAATGTTTTCATTAGTTTCGCTCACTCTCGAAATCAAGCATTTTACAGCAGGTTGGAGCAGCCTGTATCTCAGCACAGGAATAAGGTAGGGAAGAATTCAAATACTCATTTTGACTGCCTCCAGAAGTTAGATCAGATGGCAAATTGGATTTGGTGCTAGGTCTTTCCCTTTAGGTTTTACCCCAACAATGTTTTCATTAGTTTCGCTCACTCTCGAAATCAAGCATTTTACAGCAGGTTGGAGCAGCCTGTATCTCAGCACAGGAATAAGGTAGGGAAGAATTCAAATAGTCAATTTGACTGCCTCCAGAAATGAGATCAGATGGCCAATGCAATTTGGTGCTAGGCCTTTCCCTTTAGGTTTTACCCCAACAATGTTTTCATTAGTTTCGCTCACTCTCGAAATCAAGCATTTTACAGCAGGTTGGAGCAGCCTGTATCTCAGCACAGGAATAAGGTAGGGAAGAATTCTAAGGATCATTTTGACTGCCTCCAGAAGTTAGATCAGATGGCCAATGCAATTTGGTGCTAGGCCTTTCCCTTTAGGTTTTACCCCAACAATGTTTTCATTAGTTTCGCTCACTCTCGAAATCAAGCATTTTACAGCAGGTTGGAGCAGCCTGTATCTCAGCACAGGAATAAGGTAGGGAAGAATTCTAAGGATCATTTTGACTGCCTCCAGAAGTTAGATCAGATGGCAAATTGGATTTGGTGCTAGGTCTTTCCCTTTAGGTTTTACCCCAACAATGTTTTCATTAGTTTCGCTCACTCTCGAAATCAAGCATTTTACAGCAGGTTGGAGCAGCCTGTATCTCAGCACAGGAATAAGGTAGGGAAGAATTCTAAGGATCATTTTGACTGCCTCCAGAAGTTAGATCAGATGGCCAATGCAATTTGGTGCTAGGCCTTTCCCTTTAGGTTTTACCCCAACAATGTTTTCATTAGTTTCGCTCACTCTCGAAATCAAGCATTTTACAGCAGGTTGGAGCAGCCTGTATCTCAGCACAGGAATAAGGTAGGGAAGAATTCTAAGGATCATTTTGACTGCCTCCAGAAGTTAGATCAGATGGCCCATGCAATTTGGTGCTAGACCTTTCCCTTTAGGTTTTACCCCAACAATGTTTTCATTAGTTTCGCTCACTCTCGAAATCAAGCATTTTACAGCAGGTTGGAGCAGCCTGTATCTCAGCACAGGAATAAGGTAGGGAAGAATTCTAAGGATCATTTTGACTGCCTCCAGAAGTTAGATCAGATGGCAAATTGGATTTGGTGCTAGGTCTTTCCCTTTAGGTTTTACCCCAACAATGTTTTCATTAGTTTCGCTCACTCTCGAAATCAAGCATTTTACAGCAGGTTGGAGCAGCCTGTATCTCAGCACAGGAATAAGGTAGGGAAGAATTCTAAGGATCATTTTGACTGCCTCCAGAAGTTAGATCAGATGGCAAATTGGATTTGGTGCTAGGTCTTTCCCTTTAGGTTTTACCCCAACAATGTTTTCATTAGTTTCGCTCACTCTCGAAATCAAGCATTTTACAGCAGGTTGGAGCAGCCTGTATCTCAGCACAGGAATAAGGTAGGGAAGAATTCAAATACTCATTTTGACTGCCTCCAGAAGTTAGATCAGATGGCAAATTGGATTTGGTGCTAGGTCTTTCCCTTTAGGTTTTACCCCAACAATGTTTTCATTAGTTTCGCTCACTCTCGAAATCAAGCATTTTACAGCAGGTTGGAGCAGCCTGTATCTCAGCACAGGAATAAGGTAGGGAAGAATTCTAAGGATCATTTTGACTGCCTCCAGAAGTTAGATCAGATGGCAAATTGGATTTGGTGCTAGGTCTTTCCCTTTAGGTTTTTACCCCAACAATGTTTTCATTAGTTTCGCTCACTCTCGAAATCAAGCATTTTACAGCAGGTTGGAGCAGCCTGTATCTCAGCACAGGAATAAGGTAGGGAAGAATTCAAATACTCATTTTGACTGCCTCCCGAAGTTAGATCAGATGGCAAATTGGATTTGGTGCTAGGTCTTTCCCTTTAGGTTTTACCCCAACAATGTTTTCATTAGTTTCGCTCACTCTCGAAATCAAGCATTTTACAGCAGGTTGGAGCAGCCTGTATCTCAGCACAGGAATAAGGTAGGGAAGAATTCAAATACTCATTTTGACTGCCTCCAGAAGTTAGATCAGATGGCAAATTGGATTTGGTGCTAGGTCTTTCCCTTTAGGTTTTACCCCAACAATGTTTTCATTAGTTTCGCTCACTCTTGAAATCAAGCATTTTACAGCAGGTTGGAGCAGCCTGTATCTCAGCACAGGAATAAGGTAGGGAAGAATTCTAAGGATCATTTTGACTGCCTCCAGAAGTTAGATCAGATGGCAAATTGGATTTGGTGCTAGGTCTTTCCCTTTAGGTTTTACCCCAACAATGTTTTCATTAGTTTCGCTCACCTCTCGAAATCAAGCATTTTACAGCAGGTTGGAGCAGCCTGTATCTCAGCACAGGAATAAGGTAGGGAAGAATTCTAAGGATCATTTTGACTGCCTCCCAGAAGTTAGATCAGATGGCAAATTGGATTTGGTGCTAGGTCTTTCCCTTTAGGTTTTACGCCCAACAATGTTTTCATTAGTTTCGCTCACTCTCGAAATCAAGCATTTTACAGCAGGTTGGAGCAGCCTGTATCTCAGCACAGGAATAAGGTAGGGAAGAATTCAAATACTCATTTTGACTGCCTCCAGAAGTTAGATCAGATGGCAAATTGGATTTGGTGCTAGGTCTTTCCCTTTAGGTTTTACCCCAACAATGTTTTCATTAGTTTCGCTCACTCTCGAAATCAAGCATTTTACAGCAGGTTGGAGCAGCCTGTATCTCAGCACAGGAATAAGGTAGGGAAGAATTCAAATAGTCAATTTGACTGCCTCCAGAAATGAGATCAGATGGCCAATGCAATTTGGTGCTAGGCCTTTCCCTTTAGGTTTTACCCCAACAATGTTTTCATTAGTTTCGCTCACTCTCGAAATCAAGCATTTTACAGCAGGTTGGAGCAGCCTGTATCTCAGCACAGGAATAAGGTAGGGAAGAATTCTAAGGATCATTTTGACTGCCTCCAGAAGTTAGATCAGATGGCCAATGCAATTTGGTGCTAGGCCTTTCCCTTTAGGTTTTACCCCAACAATGTTTTCATTAGTTTTCGCTCACTCTCGAAATCAAGCATTTTACAGCAGGTTGGAGCAGCCTGTATCTCAGCACAGGAATAAGGTAGGGAAGAATTCTAAGGATCATTTTGACTGCCTCCAGAAGTTAGATCAGATGGCAAATTGGATTTGGTGCTAGGTCTTTCCCTTTAGGTTTTACCCCAACAATGTTTTCATTAGTTTCGCTCACTCTCGAAATCAAGCATTTTACAGCAGGTTGGAGCAGCCTGTATCTCAGCACAGGAATAAGGTAGGGAAGAATTCTAAGGATCATTTTGACTGCCTCCAGAAGTTAGATCAGATGGCCAATGCAATTTGGTGCTAGGCCTTTCCCTTTAGGTTTTACCCCAACAATGTTTTCATTAGTTTCGCTCACTCTCGAAATCAAGCATTTTACAGCAGGTTGGAGCAGCCTGTATCTCAGCACAGGAATAAGGTAGGGAAGAATTCTAAGGATCATTTTGACTGCCTCCAGAAGTTAGATCAGATGGCCCATGCAATTTGGTGCTAGACCTTTCCCTTTAGGTTTTACCCCAACAATGTTTTCATTAGTTTCGCTCACTCTCGAAATCAAGCATTTTACAGCAGGTTGGAGCAGCCTGTATCTCAGCACAGGAATAAGGTAGGGAAGAATTCTAAGGATCATTTTGACTGCCTCCAGAAGTTAGATCAGATGGCAAATTGGATTTGGTGCTAGGTCTTTCCCTTTAGGTTTTACCCCAACAATGTTTTCATTAGTTTCGCTCACTCTCGAAATCAAGCATTTTACAGCAGGTTGGAGCAGCCTGTATCTCAGCACAGGAATAAGGTAGGGAAGAATTCTAAGGATCATTTTGACTGCCTCCAGAAGTTAGATCAGATGGCAAATTGGATTTGGTGCTAGGTCTTTCCCTTTAGGTTTTACCCCAACAATGTTTTCATTAGTTTCGCTCACTCTCGAAATCAAGCATTTTACAGCAGGTTGGAGCAGCCTGTATCTCAGCACAGGAATAAGGTAGGGAAGAATTCTAAGGATCATTTTGACTGCCTCCAGAAGTTAGATCAGATGGCAAATTGGATTTGGTGCTAGGTCTTTCCCTTTAGGTTTTACCCCAACAATGTTTTCATTAGTTTCGCTCACTCTCGAAATCAAGCATTTTACAGCAGGTTGGAGCAGCCTGTATCTCAGCACAGGAATAAGGTAGGGAAGAATTCAAATACTCATTTTGACTGCCTCCCGAAGTTAGATCAGATGGCAAATTGGATTTGGTGCTAGGTCTTTCCCTTTAGGTTTTACCCCAACAATGTTTTCATTAGTTTCGCTCACTCTCGAAATCAAGCATTTTACAGCAGGTTGGAGCAGCCTGTATCTCAGCACAGGAATAAGGTAGGGAAGAATTCAAATACTCATTTTGACTGCCTCCAGAAGTTAGATCAGATGGCAAATTGGATTTGGTGCTAGGTCTTTCCCTTTAGGTTTTACCCCAACAATGTTTTCATTAGTTTCGCTCACTCTTGAAATCAAGCATTTTACAGCAGGTTGGAGCAGCCTGTATCTCAGCACAGGAATAAGGTAGGGAAGAATTCTAAGGATCATTTTGACTGCCTCCAGAAGTTAGATCAGATGGCAAATTGGATTTGGTGCTAGGTCTTTCCCTTTAGGTTTTACCCCAACAATGTTTTCATTAGTTTCGCTCACTCTCGAAATCAAGCATTTTACAGCAGGTTGGAGCAGCCTGTATCTCAGCACAGGAATAAGGTAGGGAAGAATTCTAAGGATCATTTTGACTGCCTCCAGAAGTTAGATCAGATGGCAAATTGGATTTGGTGCTAGGTCTTTCCCTTTAGGTTTTACCCCAACAATGTTTTCATTAGTTTCGCTCACTCTCGAAATCAAGCATTTTACAGCAGGTTGGAGCAGCCTGTATCTCAGCACAGGAATAAGGTAGGGAAGAATTCTAAGGATCATTTTGACTGCCTCCAGAAGTTAGATCAGATGGCAAATTGGATTTGGTGCTAGGTCTTTCCCTTTAGGTTTTACCCCAACAATGTTTTCATTAGTTTCGCTCACTCTCGAAATCAAGCATTTTACAGCAGGTTGGAGCAGCCTGTATCTCAGCACAAGAATAAGGTAGGGAAGAATTCTAAGGATCATTTTGACTGCCTCCAGAAGTTAGATCAGATGGCAAATTGGATTTGGTGCTAGGTCTTTCCCTTTAGGTTTTACCCCAACAATGTTTTCATTAGTTTCGCTCACTCTCGAAATCAAGCATTTTACAGCAGGTTGGAGCAGCCTGTATCTCAGCACAGGAATAAGGTAGGGAAGAATTCTAAGGATCATTTTGACTGCCTCCAGAAGTTAGATCAGATGGCAAATTGGATTTGGTGCTAGGTCTTTCCCTTTAGGTTTTACCCCAACAATGTTTTCATTAGTTTCGCTCACTCTCGAAATCAAGCATTTTACAGCAGGTTGGAGCAGCCTGTATCTCAGCACAGGAATAAGGTAGGGAAGAATTCAAATACTCATTTTGACTGCCTCCAGAAGTTAGATCAGATGGCAAATTGGATTTGGTGCTAGGTCTTTCCCTTTAGGTTTTACCCCAACAATGTTTTCATTAGTTTCGCTCACTCTCGAAATCAAGCATTTTACAGCAGGTTGGAGCAGCCTGTATCTCAGCACAGGAATAAGGTAGGGAAGAATTCAAATAGTCAATTTGACTGCCTCCAGAAATGAGATCAGATGGCCAATGCAATTTGGTGCTAGGCCTTTCCCTTTAGGTTTTACCCCAACAATGTTTTCATTAGTTTCGCTCACTCTCGAAATCAAGCATTTTACAGCAGGTTGGAGCAGCCTGTATCTCAGCACAGGAATAAGGTAGGGAAGAATTCTAAGGATCATTTTGACTGCCTCCAGAAGTTAGATCAGATGGCAAATTGGATTTGGTGCTAGGCCTTTCCCTTTAGGTTTTACCCCAACAATGTTTTCATTAGTTTCGCTCACTCTCGAAATCAAGCATTTTACAGCAGGTTGGAGCAGCCTGTATCTCAGCACAGGAATAAGGTAGGGAAGAATTCAAATACTCATTTTGACTGCCTCCAGAAGTTAGATCAGATGGCCAATGCAATTTGGTGCTAGGTCTTTCCCTTTAGGTTTTACCCCAACAATGTTTTCATTAGTTTCGCTCACTCTCGAAATCAAGCATTTTACAGCAGGTTGGAGCAGCCTGTATCTCAGCACAGGAATAAGGTAGGGAAGAATTCTAAGGATCATTTTGACTGCCTCCAGAAGTTAGATCAGATGGCAAATTGGATTTGGTGCTAGGTCTTTCCCTTTAGGTTTTACCCCAACAATGTTTTCATTAGTTTCGCTCACTCTCGAAATCAAGCATTTTACAGCAGGTTGGAGCAGCCTGTATCTCAGCACAGGAATAAGGTAGGGAAGAATTCTAAGGATCATTTTGACTGCCTCCAGAAGTTAGATCAGATGGCAAATTGGATTTGGTGCTAGGTCTTTCCCTTTAGGTTTTACCCCAACAATGTTTTCATTAGTTTCGCTCACTCTGGAAATCAAGCATTTTACAGCAGGTTGGAGCAGCCTGTATCTCAGCACAGGAATAAGGTAGGGAAGAATTCTAAGGATCATTTTGACTGCCTCCAGAAGTTAGATCAGATGGCAAATTGGATTTGGTGCTAGGTCTTTCCCTTTAGGTTTTACCCCAACAATGTTTTCATTAGTTTCGATCACTCTCGAAATCAAGCATTTTACAGCAGGTTGGAGCAGCCTGTATCTCAGCACAGGAATAAGGTAGGGAAGAATTCTAAGGATCATTTTGACTGCCTCCAGAAGTTAGATCAGATGGCAAATTGGATTTGGTGCTAGGTCTTTCCCTTTAGGTTTTACCCCAACAATGTTTTCATTAGTTTCGCTCACTCTCGAAATCAAGCATTTTACAGCAGGTTGGAGCAGCGTGTATCTCAGCACAGTAATAAGGTAGGGAAGAATTCAAATACTCATTTTGACTGCCTCCAGAAGTTAGATCAGATGGCAAATTGGATTTGGTGCTAGGTCTTTCCCTTTAGGTTTTACCCCAACAATGTTTTCATTAGTTTCGCTCACTCTGGAAATCAAGCATTTTACAGCAGGTTGGAGCAGCCTGTATCTCAGCACAGGAATAAGGTAGGGAAGAATTCTAAGGATCATTTTGACTGCCTCCAGAAGTTAGATCAGATGGCAAATTGGATTTGGTGCTAGGTCTTTCCCTTTAGGTTTTACCCCAACAATGTTTTCATTAGTTTCGCTCACTCTCAAAATCAAGCATTTTACAGCAGGTTGGAGCAGCCTGTATCTCAGCACAGGAATAAGGTAGGGAAGAATTCTAAGGATCATTTTGACTGCCTCCAGAAGTTAGATCAGATGGCAAACTGGATTTGGTGCTAGGTCTTTCCCTTTAGGTTTTACCCCAACAATGTTTTCATTAGTTTCGCTCACTCTCGAAATCAAGCATTTTACAGCAGGTTGGAGCAGCCTGTATCTCAGCACAGGAATAAGGTAGGGAAGAATTCAAAGGATCATTTTGACTGCCTCCAGAAGTTAGATCAGATGGCAAATTGGATTTGGTGCTAGGTCTTTCCCTTTAGGTTTTACCCCAACAATGTTTTCATTAGTTTCGCTCACTCTCGAAATCAAGCATTTTACAGCAGGTTGGAGCAGCCTGTATCTCAGCACAGGAATAAGGTAGGGAAGAATTCTAAGGATCATTTTGACTGCCTCCAGAAGTTAGATCAGATGGCAAATTGGATTTGGTGCTAGGTCTTTCCCTTTAGGTTTTACCCCCAACAATGTTTTCATTAGTTTCGCTCACTCTCGAAATCAAGCATTTTACAGCAGGTTGGAGCAGCCTGTATCTCAGCACAGGAATAAGGTAGGGAAGAATTCAAATACTCATTTTGACTGCCTCCAGAAGTTAGATCAGATGGCCAATGCAATTTGGTGCTAGGTCTTTCCCTTTAGGTTTTACCCCAACAATGTTTTCATTAGTTTCGCTCACTCTCGAAATCAAGCATTTTACAGCAGGTTGGAGCAGCCTGTATCTCAGCACAGGAATAAGGTAGGGAAGAATTCAAATACTCATTTTGACTGCCTCCAGAAGTTAGATCAGATGGCAAATTGGATTTGGTGCTAGGTCTTTCCCTTTAGGTTTTACCCCAACAATGTTTTTCATTAGTTTCGCTCACTCTCGAAATCAAGCATTTTACAGCAGGTTGGAGCAGCCTGTATCTCAGCACAGGAATAAGGTAGGGAAGAATTCTAAGGATCATTTTGACTGCCTCCAGAAGTTAGATCAGATGGCAAATTGGATTTGGTGCTAGGTCTTTCCCTTTAGGTTTTACCCCAACAATGTTTTCATTAGTTTCGCTCACTCTCGAAATCAAGCATTTTACAGCAGGTTGGAGCAGCCTGTATCTCAGCACAGGAATAAGGTAGGGAAGAATTCTAAGGATCATTTTGACTGCCTCCAGAAGTTAGATCAGATGGCAAATTGGATTTGGTGCTAGGTCTTTCCCTTTAGGTTTTACCCCAACAATGTTTTCATTAGTTTCGCTCACTCTCGAAATCAAGCATTTTACAGCAGCTTGGAGCAGCCTGTATCTCAGCACAGGAATAAGGTAGGGAAGAATTCTAAGGATCATTTTGACTGCCTCCAGAAGTTAGATCAGATGGCAAATTGGATTTGGTGCTAGGTCTTTCCCTTTAGGTTTTACCCCAACAATGTTTTCATTAGTTTCGCTCACTCTCGAAATCAAGCATTTTACAGCAGGTTGGAGCAGCCTGTATCTCAGCACAGGAATAAGGTAGGGAAGAATTCTAAGGCTCATTTTGACTGCCTCCAGAAGTTAGATCAGATGGCAAATTGGATTTGGTGCTAGGTCTTTCCCTTTAGGTTTTACCCCAACAATGTTTTCATTAGTTTCGCTCACTCTCGAAATCAAGCATTTTACAGCAGGTTGGAGCAGCCTGTATCTCAGCACAGGAATAAGGTAGGGAAGAATTCTAAGGATCATTTTGACTGCCTCCAGAAGTTAGATCAGATGGCCAATGCAATTTGGTGCTAGGCCTTTCCCCTTTAGGTTTTACCCCAACAATGTTTTCATTAGTTTCGCTCACTCTCGAAATCAAGCATTTTACAGCAGGTTGGAGCAGCCTGTATCTCAGCACAGGAATAAGGTAGGGAAGAATTCAAATACTCATTTTGACTGCCTCCAGAAGTTAGATCAGATGGCCCATGCAATTTGGTGCTAGACCTTTCCCTTTAGGTTTTACCCCAACAATGTTTTCATTAGTTTTCGCTCACTCTCGAAATCAAGCATTTTACAGCAGGTTGGAGCAGCCTGTATCTCAGCACAGGAATAAGGTAGGGAAGAATTCAAATACTCATTTTGACTGCCTCCAGAAGTTAGATCAGATGGCAAATTGGATTTGGTGCTTGGTCTTTCCCTTTAGGTTTTACCCCAACAATGTTTTCATTAGTTTCGCTCACTCTCGAAATCAAGCATTTTACAGCAGGTTGGAGCAGCCTGTATCTCAGCACAGGAATAAGGTAGGGAAGAATTCTAAGGATCATTTTGACTGCCTCCAGAAGTTAGATCAGATGGCAAATTGGATTTGGTGCTAGGTCTTTCCCTTTAGGTTTTACCCCAACAATGTTTTCATTAGTTTCGCTCACTCTCGAAATCAAGCATTTTACAGCAGGTTGGAGCAGCCTGTATCTCAGCACAGGAATAAGGTAGGGAAGAATTCTAAGGATCATTTTGACTGCCTCCAGAAGTTAGATCAGATGGCAAATTGGATTTGGTGCTAGGTCTTTCCCTTTAGGTTTTACCCCAACAATGTTTTCATTAGTTTCGCTCACTCTCGAAATCAAGCATTTTACAGCAGGTTGGAGCAGCCTGTATCTCAGCACAGGAATAAGGTAGGGAAGAATTCTAAGGATCATTTTGACTGCCTCCAGAAGTTAGATCAGATGGCAAATTGGATTTGGTGCTAGGTCTTTCCCTTTAGGTTTTACCCCAACAATGTTTTCATTAGTTTCGCTCACTCTGGAAATCAAGCATTTTACAGCAGGTTGGAGCAGCCTGTATCTCAGCACAGGAATAAGGTAGGGAAGAATTCTAAGGATCATTTTGACTGCCTCCAGAAGTTAGATCAGATGGCAAATTGGATTTGGTGCTAGGTCTTTCCCTTTAGGTTTTACCCCAACAATGTTTTCATTAGTTTCGCTCACTCTCGAAATCAGGCATTTTACAGCAGGTTGGAGCAGCCTGTATCTCAGCACAGGAATAAGGTAGGGAAGAATTCTAAGGATCATTTTGACTGCCTCCAGAAGTTAGATCAGATGGCAAATTGGATTTGGTGCTAGGTCTTTCCCTTTAGGTTTTACCCCAACAATGTTTTCATTAGTTTCGCTCACTCTCGAAATCAAGCATTTTACAGCAGGTTGGAGCAGCCTGTATCTCAGCACAGGAATAAGGTAGGGAAGAATTCTAAGGATCATTTTGACTGCCTCCAGAAGTTAGATCAGATGGCAAATTGGATTTGGTGCTAGGTCTTTCCCTTTAGGTTTTACCCCAACAATGTTTTCATTAGTTTCGCTCACTCTGGAAATCAAGCATTTTACAGCAGGTTGGAGCAGCCTGTATCTCAGCACAGGAATAAGGTAGGGAAGAATTCTAAGGATCATTTTGACTGCCTCCAGAAGTTAGATCAGATGGCAAATTGGATTTGGTGCTAGGTCTTTCCCTTTAGGTTTTACCCCAACAATGTTTTCATTAGTTTCGCTCACTCTCGAAATCAAGCATTTTACAGCAGGTTGGAGCAGCCTGTATCTCAGCACAGGAATAAGGTAGGGAAGAATTCTAAGGATCATTTTGACTGCCTCCAGAAGTTAGATCAGATGGCAAATTGGATTTGGTGCTAGGTCTTTCCCTTTAGGTTTTACCCCAACAATGTTTTCATTAGTTTCGCTCACTCTCGAAATCAAGCATTTTACAGCAGGTTGGAGCAGCCTGTATCTCAGCACAGGAATAAGGTAGGGAAGAATTCTAAGGATCATTTTGACTGCCTCCAGAAGTTAGATCAGATGGCAAATTGGATTTGGTGCTAGGTCTTTCCCTTTAGGTTTTACCCCAACAATGTTTTCATTAGTTTCGCTCACTCTCGAAATCAAGCATTTTACAGCAGGTTGGAGCAGCCTGTATCTCAGCACAGGAATAAGGTAGGGAAGAATTCTAAGGATCATTTTGACTGCCTCCAGAAGTTAGATCAGATGGCAAATTGGATTTGGTGCTAGGTCTTTCCCTTTAGGTTTTACCCCAACAATGTTTTCATTAGTTCCGCTCACTCTCGAAATCAAGCATTTTACAGCAGGTTGGAGCAGCCTGTATCTCAGCACAGGAATAAGGTAGGGAAGAATTCTAAGGATCATTTTGACTGCCTCCAGAAGTTAGATCAGATGGCCAATGCAATTTGGTGCTAGGCCTTTCCCTTTAGGTTTTACCCCAACAATGTTTTCATTAGTTTCGCTCACTCTCGAAATCAAGCATTTTACAGCAGGTTGGAGCAGCCTGTATCTCAGCACAGGAATAAGGTAGGGAAGAATTCTAAGGATCATTTTGACTGCCTCCAGAAGTTAGATCAGATGGCAAATTGGATTTGGTGCTAGGTCTTTCCCTTTAGGTTTTACCCCAACAATGTTTTCATTAGTTTCGCTCACTCTCGAAATCAAGCATTTTACAGCAGGTTGGAGCAGCCTGTATCTCAGCACAGGAATAAGGTAGGGAAGAATTCAAATACTCATTTTGACTGCCTCCAGAAGTTAGATCAGATGGCCAATGCAATTTGGTGCTAGGCCTTTCCCTTTAGGTTTTACCCCAACAATGTTTTCATTAGTTTCGCTCACTCTCGAAATCAAGCATTTTACAGCAGGTTGGAGCAGCCTGTATCTCAGCACAGGAATAAGGTAGGGAAGAATTCTAAGGATCATTTTGACTGCCTCCAGAAGTTAGATCAGATGGCAAATTGGATTTGGTGCTAGGCCTTTCCCTTTAGGTTTTACCCCAACAATGTTTTCATTAGTTTCGCTCACTCTCGAAATCAGGCATTTTACAGCAGGTTGGAGCAGCCTGTATCTCAGCACAGGAATAAGGTAGGGAAGAATTCTAAGGATCATTTTGACTGCCTCCAGAAGTTAGATCAGATGGCAAATTGGATTTGGTGCTAGGTCTTTCCCTTTAGGTTTTACCCCAACAATGTTTTCATTAGTTTCGCTCACTCTCGAAATCAAGCATTTTACAGCAGGTTGGAGCAGCCTGTATCTCAGCACAGTAATAAGGTAGGGAAGAATTCAAATACTCATTTTGACTGCCTCCAGAAGTTAGATCAGATGGCCAATGGAATTTGGTGCTAGGCCTTTCCCTTTAGGTTTTACCCCAACAATGTTTTCATTAGTTTCGCTCACTCTCGAAATCAAGCATTTTACAGCAGGTTGGAGCAGCCTGTATCTCAGCACAGGAATAAGGTAGGGAAGAATTCTAAGGATCATTTTGACTGCCTCCAGAAGTTAGATCAGATGGCAAATTGGATTTGGTGCTAGGTCTTTCCCTTTAGGTTTTACCCCAACAATGTTTTCATTAGTTTCGCTCACTCTCGAAATCAAGCATTTTACAGCAGGTTGGAGCAGCCTGTATCTCAGCACAGGAATAAGGTAGGGAAGAATTCTAAGGATCATTTTGACTGCCTCCAGAAGTTAGATCAGATGGCAAATTGGATTTGGTGCTAGGTCTTTCCCTTTAGGTTTTACCCCAACAATGTTTTCATTAGTTTCGCTCACTCTCGAAATCAAGCATTTTACAGCAGGTTGGAGCAGCCTGTATCTCAGCACAGGAATAAGGTAGGGAAGAATTCAAATACTCATTTTGACTGCCTCCAGAAGTTAGATCAGATGGCCAATGCAATTTGGTGCTAGGCCTTTCCCTTTAGGTTTTACCCCAACAATGTTTTCATTAGTTTCGCTCACTCTCGAAATCAAGCATTTTACAGCAGGTTGGAGCAGCCTGTATCTCAGCACAGGAATAAGGTAGGGAAGAATTCTAAGAATCATTTTGACTGCCTCCAGAAGTTAGATCAGATGGCAAATTGGATTTGGTGCTAGGTCTTTCCCTTTAGGTTTTACCCCAACAATGTTTTCATTAGTTTCGCTCACTCTCGAAATCAAGCATTTTACAGCAGGTTGGAGCAGCCTGTATCTCAGCACAGGAATAAGGTAGGGAAGAATTCTAAGGATCATTTTGACTGCCTCCAGAAGTTAGATCAGATGGCAAATTGGATTTGGTGCTAGGTCTTTCCCTTTAGGTTTTACCCCAACAATGTTTTCATTAGTTTCGCTCACTCTCGAAATCAAGCATTTTACAGCAGGTTGGAGCAGCCTGTATCTCAGCACAGGAATAAGGTAGGGAAGAATTCTAAGGATCATTTTGACTGCCTCCAGAAGTTAGATCAGATGGCCAATGCAATTTGGTGCTAGGCCTTTCCCTTTAGGTTTTACCCCAACAATGTTTTCATTAGTTTCGCTCACTCTCGAAATCAAGCATTTTACAGCAGGTTGGAGCAGCCTGTATCTCAGCACAGGAATAAGGTAGGGAAGAATTCTAAGGATCATTTTGACTGCCTCCAGAAGTTAGATCAGATGGCAAATTGGATTTGGTGCTAGGTCTTTCCCTTTAGGTTTTACCCCAACAATGTTTTCATTAGTTTCGCTCACTCTCGAAATCAAGCATTTTACAGCAGGTTGGAGCAGCCTGTATCTCAGCACAGGAATAAGGTAGGGAAGAATTCTAAGGATCATTTTGACTGCCTCCAGAAGTTAGATCAGATGGCAAATTGGATTTGGTGCTAGGTCTTTCCCTTTAGGTTTTACCCCAACAATGTTTTCATTAGTTTCGCTCACTCTCGAAATCAAGCATTTTACAGCAGGTTGGAGCAGCCTGTATCTCAGCACAGGAATAAGGTAGGGAAGAATTCTAAGGCTCATTTTGACTGCCTCCAGAAGTTAGATCAGATGGCAAATTGGATTTGGTGCTAGGTCTTTCCCTTTAGGTTTTTACCCCAACAATGTTTTCATTAGTTTCGCTCACTCTCGAAATCAAGCATTTTACAGCAGGTTGGAGCAGCCTGTATCTCAGCACAGGAATAAGGTAGGGAAGAATTCTAAGGATCATTTTGACTGCCTCCAGAAGTTAGATCAGATGGCAAATTGGATTTGGTGCTAGGTCTTTCCCTTTAGGTTTTACCCCAACAATGTTTTCATTAGTTTCGCTCACTCTCGAAATCAAGCATTTTACAGCAGGTTGGAGCAGCCTGTATCTCAGCACAGGAATAAGGTAGGGAAGAATTCAAATACTCATTTTGACTGCCTCCAGAAGTTAGATCAGATGGCCAATGCAATTTGGTGCTAGGCCTTTCCCTTTAGGTTTTACCCCAACCATGTTTTCATTAGTTTTGCTCACTCTCGAAATCAAGCATTTTACAGCAGGTTGGAGCAGCCTGTATCTCAGCACAGGAATAAGGTAGGGAAGAATTCTAAGGATCATTTTGACTGCCTCCAGAAGTTAGATCAGATGGCAAATTGGATTTGGTGCTAGGTCTTTCCCTTTAGGTTTTACCCCAACAATGTTTTCATTAGTTTCGCTCACTCTGAAATCAAGCATTTTACAGCAGGTTGGAGCAGCCTGTATCTCAGCACAGGAATAAGGTAGGGAAGAATTCAAATACTCATTTTGACTGCCTCCAGAAGTTAGATCAGATGGCAAATTGGATTTGGTGCTAGGTCTTTCCCTTTAGGTTTTACCCCAACAATGTTTTCATTAGTTTCGCTCACTCTCGAAATCAAGCATTTTACAGCAGGTTGGAGCAGCCTGTATCTCAGCACAGGAATAAGGTAGGGAAGAATTCTAAGGATCATTTTGACTGCCTCCAGAAGTTAGATCAGATGGCAAATTGGATTTGGTGCTAGGTCTTTCCCTTTAGGTTTTACCCCAACAATGTTTTTCATTAGTTTCGCTCACTCTCGAAATCAAGCATTTTACAGCAGGTTGGAGCAGCCTGTATCTCAGCACAGGAATAAGGTAGGGAAGAATTCTAAGGATCATTTTGGACTGCCTCCAGAAGTTAGATCAGATGGCAAATTGGATTTGGTGCTAGGTCTTTCCCTTTAGGTTTTACCCCAACAATGTTTTCATTAGTTTCGCTCACTCTCGAAATCAAGCATTTTACAGCAGGTTGGAGCAGCCTGTATCTCAGCACAGGAATAAGGTAGGGAAGAATTCTAAGGATCATTTTGACTGCCTCCAGAAGTTAGATCAGATGGCAAATTGGATTTGGTGCTAGGTCTTTCCCTTTAGGTTTTACCCCAACAATGTTTTCATTAGTTTCGCTCACTCTCGAAATCAAGCATTTTACAGCAGGTTGGAGCAGCCTGTATCTCAGCACAGGAATAAGGTAGGGAAGAATTCTAAGGCTCATTTTGACTGCCTCCAGAAGTTAGATCAGATGGCAAATTGGATTTGGTGCTAGGTCTTTCCCTTTAGGTTTTACCCCCAACAATGTTTTCATTAGTTTCGCTCACTCTCGAAATCAAGCATTTTTACAGCAGGTTGGAGCAGCCTGTATCTCAGCACAGGAATAAGGTAGGGAAGAATTCTAAGGATCATTTTGACTGCCTCCCGAAGTTAGATCAGATGGCAAATTGGATTTGGTGCTAGGTCTTTCCCTTTAGGTTTTACCCCCAACAATGTTTTCATTAGTTTCGCTCACTCTCGAAATCAAGCATTTTACAGCAGGTTGGAGCAGCCTGTATCTCAGCACAGGAATAAGGTAGGGAAGAATTCTAAGGATCATTTTGACTGCCTCCAGAAGTTAGATCAGATGGCAAATTGGATTTGGTGCTAGGTCTTTCCCTTTAGGTTTTACCCCAACAATGTTTTCATTAGTTTCGCTCACTCTCGAAATCAAGCATTTTACAGCAGGTTGGAGCAGCCTGTATCTCAGCACAGGAATAAGGTAGGGAAGAATTCTAAGGATCATTTTGACTGCCTCCAGAAGTTAGATCAGATGGCAAATTGGATTTGGTGCTAGGTCTTTCCCTTTAGGTTTTACCCCAACAATGTTTTCATTAGTTTCGCTCACTCTTGAAATCAAGCATTTTACAGCAGGTTGGAGCAGCCTGTATCTCAGCACAGGAATAAGGTAGGGAAGAATTCTAAGGATCATTTTGACTGCCTCCAGAAGTTAGATCAGATGGCAAATTGGATTTGGTGCTAGGTCTTTCCCTTTAGGTTTTACCCCAACAATGTTTTCATTAGTTTCGCTCACTCTCGAAATCAAGCATTTTACAGCAGGTTGGAGCAGCCTGTATCTCAGCACAGGAATAACGGTAGGGAAGAATTCTAAGGATCATTTTGACTGCCTCCAGAAGTTAGATCAGATGGCAAATTGGATTTGGTGCTAGGTCTTTCCCTTTAGGTTTTACCCCCAACAATGTTTTCATTAGTTTCGCTCACTCTCGAAATCAAGCATTTTACAGCAGGGTTGGAGCAGCCTGTATCTCAGCACAGGAATAAGGTAGGGAAGAATTCTAAGGATCATTTTGACTGCCTCCAGAAGTTAGATCAGATGGCAAATTGGATTTGGTGCTAGGTCTTTCCCTTTAGGTTTTACCCCAACAATGTTTTCATTAGTTCCGCTCACTCTCGAAATCAAGCATTTTACAGCAGGTTGGAGCAGCCTGTATCTCAGCACAGGAATAAGGTAGGGAAGAATTCTAAGGATCATTTTGACTGCCTCCAGAAGTTAGATCAGATGGCCAAT
>NW_027143097.1:0-2500 GCF_026170545.1 Melanerpes formicivorus
CGGCCTGTGGTGGCGGAGAAGCCTGCAGAGCGTGCGGGGGAGGCTTCTGGTGCGGCCTGGGGTGGGTCGGAAGCCTGCAGAGCGTGCGGGAGAGGCTTCTGGTGCGGCCTGGGGTGGCTGAGAAGCCTGCAGAGCGTGCGGGAGAGGCTTCTGCTGCGGCCTGGGGTGGCTGAGAAGCCTGCAGAGCGTGCGGGGGAGGCTTCTGTTGGGGCCTGGGGTGGGTCAGAAGCCTACAGAGCGTGCGGGGGAGGCTTCTGTTGCGGCCTGGGGTGGGTCGGAAGCCTGCAGAGCATGCGGGGGAGGCTTCTGCTGCGGCCTGGGGTGGCTGAGAAGCCTGCAGAGCGTGCGGGAGAGGCTTCTGCTGCGGCCTGGGGTGGCTGAGAAGCCTGCAGAGCGTGCGGGAGAGGCTTCTGTTGGGGCCTGGGGTGGGTCGGAAGCCTGCAGAGCGTGCGGGAGAGGCTTCTGTTGGGGCCTGGGGTGGCTGAGAAGCCTGCAGAGCGTGCGGGGGAGGCTTCTGGTGCGGCCTGGGGTGGCTGAGAAGCCTGCAGAGCGTGCGGGGGAGGCTTCTGGTGCGGCCTGGGGTGGCTGAGAAGCCTGCAGAGCGTGCGGGGGAGGCTTCTGGTGCGGCCTGGGGTGGCTGAGAAGCCTGCAGAGCGTGCGGGGGAGGCTTCTGGTGCGGCCTGGGGTGGGACGGAAGCCTGCAGAGCGTGCGGGAGAGGCTTCTGCTGCGGCCTGGGGTGGGTCGGAAGCCTGCAGAGCGTGCGGGAGAGGCTTCTGTTGCGGCCTGGGGTGGGTCGGAAGCCTGCAGAGCGTGCGGGAGAGGCTTCTGCTGCGGCCTGGGGTGGGTCGGAAGCCTGCAGAGCGTGCGGGAGAGGCTTCTGCTGCGGCCTGGGGTGGCTGAGAAGCCTGCAGAGCGTGCGGGAGAGGCTTCTGGTGCGGCCTGGGGTGGCTGAGAAGCCTGCAGAGCGTGCGGGAGAGGCTTCTGCTGCGGCCTGGGGTGGCTGAGAAGCCTGCAGAGCGTGCGGGAGAGGCTTCTGCTGCGGCCTGGGGTGGCTGAGAAGCCTGCAGAGCGTGCGGGAGAGGCTTCTGCTGCGGCCTGGGGTGGCTGAGAAGCCTGCAGAGCGTGCGGGAGAGGCTTCTGGTGCGGCCTGGGGTGGCTGAGAAGCCTGCAGAGCGTGCGGGAGAGGCTTCTGCTGCGGCCTGGGGTGGCTGAGAAGCCTGCAGAGCGTGCGGGAGAGGCTTCTGCTGTGGCCTGGGGTGGGTCGGAAGCCTGCAGAGCGTGCGGGGGAGGCTTCTGGTGCGGCCTGGGGTGGGTCGGAAGCCTGCAGAGCATGCGGGGGAGGCTTCTGCTGCGGCCTGGGGTCTCTGGGTGGCCTCTAGAGAGGTGCAAAAGACCCTCTGGGTTGGGCTGGGGTGGCTCTTGGACCCCTGCCACACAGTGGGGAGAGGCCTCCGGCCCGCCACCTGTGTCCCTGTGTGCCTGAGTGCCTGTGTCCCTGTGTCCCTGTGTCCCTGTGTCCCTGTGTCCCTGAGTGCCTGAGTGCCTGAGTGCCTGTGTCCCTGTGTCCTTGTGTCCCTGTGTCCCTGTGTCCCTGAGTGCCTGAGTGCCTGTGTCCCTGTGTCCCTGTGTCCCTGAGTGCCTGAGTGCCTGAGTGCCTGTGTCCCTGTGTCCTTGTGTCCCTGTGTCCCTGTGTCCCTGTGTGCCTGAGTGCCTGTGTCCCTGTGTCCCTGTCTGTGTACCTGTGTGCGAGAGTGTCCGGCACGCCACCCAGCGGCGGCGGGCAAGCAGGTAGGCGGGTGGGCGGGCCGGCGAGGGCCAGTGTGAGTTTGGGGGGTGGGAGGGGAGGCGGCAGCTGGAAGCGTCAGAGGAGGGGGCGTGGCTCCGGCTGGCCCCGGGAGCAGGTTCCCGGGACCGGGACCGGCTGGACCCGGCGGGTGGTTGATCCCGGGGCGGGGGGCAGAGGCGGCGGGAAGCGGCAGCTGCGTGTGCGGCGGGGGGGTGGAGGGCGAACCGCGGCGGGAAGCGGATGCTTCAGAGCAGGTTACGGGGGCGGGGACGGACGACACCACCTGTCCCCGCCCCGGGACGGGCTGGACCCGGCGCCCTGGACCCGGCGCCGTGTACCCGCCGCCGCCCCCGCCGCCGCCCCCCTCCGCCACCCCGGGACCCCGACGTTTTTTGGCGCCCGCGCCTTTTTTTGCTCCCCGCCTGCCCGCGCTGCCCCGGGCCCTCCCCCGGGGCGGGGCGGGAGGGAGGGACGGACGGACGGGTAGCCGGGGATCTCCGAGCGCGCGCCACCAGGCCGAGGCGGGTCCCGGCGCCGGCGGCGGCGGCGGCGGCGGCGGCGGCAGCAAGCGACGGCGGGGGGGGCAGGCTAGGGAGAGAGGGGGAGCGGCATGCGGTAGGGCTGGGGGGGTTTGTTTCGGGGGGGAGGGGTGGGGGGGGGGTGGCAGCGGTCAGCGAGAGCGGGGAGAGGGGGAGCGGCATGCGGTAGGGCTG
>NW_027143097.1:15000-22500 GCF_026170545.1 Melanerpes formicivorus
CGCAAGCACACGCTTCCCGACTCCACGCGGCCACAGAGGCCGGCTGGGGCTCCCCCGCCCCCGAGGCCGGCCCCTGGCTGCCAGATCCCGGGCACGATTCAGGCAGCAGCAGCGGAAGCGAGCGATACCGACACGCCCGGCGGGGAGAAGGCCCTCGTCTCTCTCCCCGCCTTGCCACGGGAGCACCGGGACGTGCTAGAGGAGACAGCGACCCGCGGAAGCGGGGCGCGCCCCCGGCACGCCAGGACCTTAGAGCCGGGGCGGCTCGCTCGGCAGCGGGCGGGGGTACGGGCCACAAAGCCGCCCCTCTCAGGCTAGAGGTTTCATTTAGGGAGGAACCCTCGGGGACCCCACCCGGGCAGGTGAGGCCTCACGCGCGGCGCCGCTTTTAGCCCCTTTTAACTTTCGCGACGCCGCCGCCTCGCTCTCGGCTCGGCCAACCCCCGCCACACGCAGCTGCTCGCGGCCGGCACCCGCGGGTACCCGGAACCGAGGACGACACCGGCGCCTCACGCGTTTTAGGACACCTGAAAACTCACGGGGCCACGCAGCAGTCACAAAGCCGGTTGCGGTAGACCGGTCCCCGAACCCTGCCCCAGCGCCGGGGGGGAGGTGGAAAGGGGAGGATGCGGCAAGGCACGCGCCGGGCCGCTAACGCCACGGCTCCCCCCCGCTCGAGCCGCTCGGGGCTGGGGGAACGAGGACGACACCTCACACGCGACGGGAAGCGAAGTGGAAAGGAAGACCGCCCTTGCCCTGCCGGCCGGGGGCCCTTTCCGACGCGACCCGAAAGGCCTCATCGATCAACAAGGACAGAAGGAAAGGAAGCCAGCGGAGGCCCCACGGCCTCGCTCTTCTGGGACAGACACAGCCACGCGCACCCGCCACCGCCCTCGGGAGCAGCCAGCAGGCACGGGGCTCGGCGTGCGGGCAACACGCCGGAGGAGCAAACGGGGCGCCCTCCAGAGATGGGGGGGGGGGGCAAGCTGCACCGGGCCGCACCGGCTCACAGGGCACCTCTGCCTCCCCGAAATGTGGGCTTGCATTTTCCCTCAAGCTGCACCGAGTTACATCTCCATCACGGGGCGCCCCTCTGGAGCCAGGAGGAAGCCGTGCTGGGGCACCGGCTTGCCCTCCTCCCCCCATGCCGGGCTCCATAGCATACGAGTGGCCAGTCACCGCCGCTGGCTTTTCCCTTCGATGCCGTGCCCCCGCGGGCTGCGGCTTTGGTCATGGGGGGGAACCCCCGTGAAGAGGGTCCAGTGCTGGGAACTCTCTCTGCCCCTTACCGGGCTCTCTCTCGCCGTGCCTGGACGGGCTTGCTTTCCATTCTTGGTGGGACCGACGCCGGCACCACGTCTCCCCGGCTTTCTCTGCCCCCGTGCCCCACCGGGCAAACGTCGCTTCGGGGGTTCCACACTTCGGCAGTGGCCGGCGCCAGCCACTCGTCAACTTTTTTTCTTTTCCCCGCTTTCGTTGCCGAGCCCGGGCTGGGCTCCGGCTCACGGACGAGCGAAACCCATCCAACACCGCTGAGGGTGCGCCAGCGGCCGCTCCAAACCGCCGCGCCTTTGTTCGGCCCCGCGGGTCCCCTCTCTGACCCGGGCGAAAGCCACCGAGAAGCCAGACGGACCCCTGCCCAGCCGCCTGGCGGGTGGCTTGGAGCAGCCGCTCGGCAGCGCTGCCCTGGGAGTGCTCGGCGTCGCTTGTTCCCTCATATACGGAACTGGAGGGCCGTCAGCTCCGCGAGCGCACAACCAGCCGACCTCCGCCCAGCGGCAGGTCGCAGAAATCACGCCGGCTTGTACGATGACGTAGGCGGAGGCAGAGCGCAACAGCGACCCCTTGGCGACAAGCGCGATCTCCGCGGAGAGCACGTCTACTCGCCGAGGGAGAGCACGTCTACTCGCCCAGGGAGAGCACGTCTACTCGCCCAGGGAGAGCACGTCTACTCGCCGAGGGAGAGCACGTCTACTCGCCGAGGGAGAGCACGTCTACTCGCCGAGGGAGAGCACGTCTACTCGCCCAGGGAGAGCACGTCTACTCGCCCAGGGAGAGCACGTCTACTCGCCCAGGGAGAGCACGTCTACTCGCCCAGGGAGAGCACGTCTACTCGCCCAGGGAGAGCACGTCTACTCGCCCAGGGAGAGCACGTCTACTCGCCGAGGGAGAGCACGTCTACCCGCCGAGGGAGAGCACGTCTACTCGCCCAGGGAGAGCACGTCTACTCGCCGAGGGAGAGCACGTCTACTCGCCGAGGGAGAGCACGTCTACTCGCCGAGGGAGAGCACGTCTACTCGCCCAGGGAGAGCACGTCTACTCGCCCAGGGAGAGCACGTCTACTCGCCCCAGGGAGAGCACGTCTACCTCCCGCCTGAGGGAGAGCACGGGGGGGGGGGGACAAAGACAGGCGGCAGCAGCTTCGGTGAACGTCACCCGGGGAGGCGACCGGGGCTGTCCCGGGGCAGTCCCGGGAAGCCGGCGTCCGACACAGGGAACCGTCAGCTGCCGGACCGGGGCGAATCCCCGCGGCCACGGCAGGGGGTGGGGGCTCGAAGACAGCCGGCAGTCGCCTCGGTGAACGTCACCCGGCCGGCGACCGCGGCCGTTCCGGGGCCGTCCCGGGAAGCCTGCGACAGGCACGGGGGTCCCAGCCGCGGCCGGACCGACTCGAAGCCCCGCGGCCCCCGGCACGGGGGAGGCCCAAAGACTGGCGGCAGCCGCTTCGCTGAACGTCACCCGGCCGGCGACCGGGGCCGTCCCGGGGCCGTCCCGGGATGCCGGCTTCCGGCACGGGGTCCCGGCCGCGGCCGGAGCGGCTCGAAGCCCCGCGGTCCCGGCAGCAGCCGGAGCCGCTCGCCGTTCGGGCTCCCGGCACCCTACGGATCCGCCGACTCGTTCGCCGGCGGCGGGGGGAGGCAGTGGAGGGGGTGCGGGCAGAAGCGGCAGCGGAGGCGGAGGGGGGGGGGGGCTCGAAGACAGCCGGCAGCCGCTTCGGTGAACGTCACCCGGCCGGCGACCGGGGCCGTCCCGGGGCTGTCCGGGGATGCCGGCTTCCGGCACGGGGTCCCGGCCGCGGCCGGAGCGGCTCGAATCCCCGCGGCCCCCGGCAGCAGCCGGAGCCGCTCGCCGTTCGGGGCTCCCGGCACCCTACAGATCCGGCGACTCGTTCGCCGGCGGCGGGGGGAGGCAGTGGAGGGGGTGCGGGCAGAAGCGGCAGCGGAGGCGGAGGGGGGGGGGGGGCTCGAAGACAGCCGGCAGCCGCTTCGGTGAACGTCACCCGGGAGGCGACCGGGACCGGCCCGGGAAGCCATCGTCCGGCCCGGGATCCCGGCCGCGGCCGGACCGGCTCGAAGCCCCGCGGCCCCGGCACGGGGGAGGCCCAAAGACTGGCGGCAGCCGCTTCGCTGAACGTCACCCGGCCGGCGACCGGGGCCGTCCCGGGGCCGTCCCGGGATGCCGGCTTCCGGCACGGGGTCCCGGCCGCGGCCGGAGCGGCTCGAAGCCCCGCGGTCCCGGCAGCAGCCGGAGCCGCTCGCCGTTCGGGCTCCCGGCACCCTACGGATCCGGCGACTCGTTCGCCGGCGGCGGGGGGAGGCAGTGGAGGGGGTGCGGGCAGAAGCGGCAGCGGAGGCGGAGGGGGGGGGGGGCTCGAAGACAGCCGGCAGCCGCTTCGGTGAACGTCACCCGGGAGGCGACCGGGGCCGTCCCGGGGCTGTCCGGGGATGCCGGCTTCCGGCACGGGGTCCCGGCCGCGGCCGGAGCGGCTCGAATCCCCGCGGTCCCGGCAGCAGCCGGAGCCGCTCGCCGTTCGGGCTCCCGGCACCCTACGGATCCGGCGACTCGTTCGCGGGCGGCGGGGGGAGGCAGTGGAGGGGGGTGCGGGCAGAAGCGGCCGCGGAGGCGGAGGGGGGGGGGGGGCTCGAAGACAGCCGTCAGCCGCTTCGGTGAACGTCACCCGGGAGGCGACCGGGACCGGCCCGGGAAGCCATCGTCCGGCCCGGGATCCCGGCCGCGGCCGGACCGGCTCGAATCCCCGCGGCCCCGGCACGGGGGAGGCCCAAAGACTGGCGGCAGCCGCTTCGCTGAACGTCACCCGGCCGGCGACCGGGGCCGTCCCGGGGCCGTCCCGGGATGCCGGCTTCCGGCACGGGGTCCCGGCCGCGGCCGGAGCGGCTCGAAGCCCCGCGGTCCCGGCAGCAGCCGGAGCCGCTCGCCGTTCGGGCTCCCGGCACCCTACGGATCCGGCGACTCGTTCGCCGGCGGCGGGGGGAGGCAGTGGAGGGGGTGCGGGCAGAAGCGGCAGCGGAGGCGGAGGGGGGGGGGGGCTCGAAGACAGCCGGCAGCCGCTTCGGTGAACGTCACCCGGGAGGCGACCGGGGCCGTCCCGGGGCTGTCCGGGGATGCCGGCTTCCGGCACGGGGTCCCGGCCGCGGCCGGAGCGGCTCGAATCCCCGCGGTCCCGGCAGCAGCCGGAGCCGCTCGCCGTTCGGGCTCCCGGCACCCTACGGATCCGGCGACTCGTTCGCGGGCGGCGGGGGGAGGCAGTGGAGGGGGTGCGGGCAGAAGCGGCCGCGGAGGCGGAGGGGGGGGGGGGGGCTCGAAGACAGCCGTCAGCCGCTTCGGTGAACGTCACCCGGGAGGCGACCGGGACCGGCCCGGGAAGCCATCGTCCGGCCCCGGATCCCGGCCGCGGCCGGACCGGCTCGAAGCCCCGCGGCCCCGGCACGGGGGAGGCCCAAAGACTGGCGGCAGCCGCTTCGCTGAACGTCACCCGGCCGGCGACCGGGGCCGTCCCGGGGCCGTCCCGGGATGCCGGCTTCCGGCACGGGGTCCCGGCCGCGGCCGGAGCGGCTCGAAGCCCCGCGGCCCCGGCAGCAGCCGGAGCCGCTCGCCGTTCGGGCTCCCGGCACCCTACGGATCCGGCGACTCGTTCGCCGGCGGCGGGGGGGAGGCAGTGGAGGCGGTGCGGGGAGAAGCGGCAGCGGAGGCGGAGGGGGGGCGGGGGGGGACGATAGTGGCGGGGGGGCGGGGGGTGCTCGAAGGCAGCCGGCAGCCGGTTCGGTGAACATTCGCCGGGGCGCGGGGGGGCGACCTGTCCGTGCCCGGGGCAGCCCCGGGAAGCCGGCAGCCAGCACGGGGGTCCCGGCAGCACCTGTTCCCTGCCCTGGGACTTGCCGTGCCCGGCGGCCGGTTGCCGGGTGGGGGGGAGCGATGAGAGGCGGGGGCGCAGCGGCCCGGGGCAGCGCCGGGCCGCAGCGGGGGGGCTGGGCGGGTGGGGTAGGCGTCGAGCGGCAAGCCCTCGGCTGCAGCGAATGTTCGGCGGTGCGGGGCGGGGGGGGGACGGGACGACACGTTGGGGGCGCCGAGTCCGAGCCACCCCCGGCCCCAGGGGCGGCCGGAGGGGGAGGCCGGTGCCTGGCCCTGGGAGCTGCTGGGCGCCGGATGGCCGAGGGTGCGTCAGAAGCCGCCCGAGCGGTCGAGCAGGTCCTCCAGAAAGGCCTAGGGTGGCTTCGAGGGCCCCGGGAGCAGTCGAGGGAGGCCTCCAGGCAGGTCTGGAGTGGATGGGAGGCCTTCCAAAGCAGACAAGGGAGGCTGCCAGCGGGGCCTAGGCTGGCACTGCAGCCTGTAAATGGTTGGGGGGGGGGGCCTCTGGTGCGGCCTGGAGTCTCTGGGTGGCGTCCAGAGAGGTGCAAAAGATCCTCTGGTGCGGCCTGTGGTGGCGGAGAAGCCTGCAGAGCGTGCGGGGGAGGCTTCTGGTGCGGCCTGGGGTGGGTCGGAAGCCTGCAGAGCGTGCGGGGAGAGGCTTCTGCTGCGGCCTGGGGTGGGTCGGAAGCCTGCAGAGCGTGCGGGAGAGGCTTCTGGTGCGGCCTGGGGTGGGTCGGAAGCCTGCAGAGCGTGCGGGAGAGGCTTCTGTTGGGGCCTGGGGTGGCTGAGAAGCCTGCAGAGCGTGCGGGGAGAGGCTTCTGCTGCGGCCTGGGGGTGGCTGAGAAGCCTGCAGAGCGTGCGGGAGAGGCTTCTGCTGCGGCCTGGGGGTGGCTGAGAAGCCTGCAGAGCGTGCGGGAGAGGCTTCTGCTGCGGCCTGGGGGTGGCTGAGAAGCCTGCAGAGCGTGCGGGAGAGGCTTCTGCTGCGGCCTGGGGGTGGCTGAGAAGCCTGCAGAGCGTGCGGGAGAGGCTTCTGCTGCGGCCTGGGGTGGCTGAGAAGCCTGCAGAGCGTGCGGGGGAGAGGCTTCTGCTGCGGCCTGGGGTGGCTGAGAAGCCTGCAGGGCGTGCCGGGGGAGAGGCTTCTGCTGCGGCCTGGGGTGGGTCGGAAGCCTGCAGAGCGTGCGGGGGAGGCTTCTGGTGCGGCCTGGGGTGGCTGAGAAGCCTGCAGAGCGTCGCGCGGGAGGCTTCTGGTGCGGCCCTGGGGTGGCTGAGAAGCCTGCAGAGCGTGCGGGAGAGGCTTCTGCTGCGGCCTGGGGTGGCTGAGAAGCCTGCAGAGCGTGCGGGGGGAGGCTTCTGGTGCGGCCTGGGGTGGCTGAGAAGCCTGAAGAGCGTGCGGGAGAGGCTTCTGGTGCGGCCTGGGGTGGGCTGAGAAGCCTGCAGAGCGTGCGGGGGAGGCTTCTGGTGCGGCCTGGGGTGGCATGAGAAGCCTGCAGAGCGTGCGGGAGAGGCTTCTGGTGCGGCCTGGGGTGGCTGAGAAGCCTGCAGAGCGTGCGGGAGAGGCTTCTGCTGCGGCCTGGGGTGGCTGAGAAGCCTGCAGAGTGTGCGGGAGAGGCTTCTGCTGCGGCCTGGGGTGGGTCGGAAGCCTGCAGAGCTTGCGGGGGAGGCTTCTGGTGCGGCCTGGGGTGGGTCGGAAGCCTGCAGAGCATGCGGGGGAGGCTTCTGCTGCGGCCTGGGGTCTCTGGGTGGCCTCTAGAGAGGTGCAAAAGACCCTCTGGGTTGGGCTGGGGTGGCTCTTGGACCCCTGCCACACAGTGCACAGTGGAGAGAGGCCTCCGGCCCGCCACCTGTGTCCCTGTGTGCCTGAGTGCCTGTGTCCCTGTGTCCCTGTGTCCCTGAGTGCCTGAGTGCCTGTGTCCCTGTGTCCCTGTGTCCCTGAGTGCCTGAGTGCCTGAGTGCCTGTGTCCCTGTGTCCTTGTGTCCCTGTGTCCCTGTGTCCCTGTGTGCCTGAGTGCCTGTGTCCCTGTGTCCCTGTCTGTGTACCTGTGTGCGAGAGTGTCCGGCACGCCACCCAGCGGCGGCGGGCAAGCAGGTAGGCGGGTGGGCGGGCCGGCGAGGGCCAGTGTGAGTTTGGGGGGTGGGAGGGGAGGCGGCAGCTGGAAGCGTCAGAGGAGGGGGGCGTGGCTCCGGCTGGCCCCGGGAGCAGGTTCCCGGGACCGGGACCGGCTGGACCCGGCGGGTGGTTGATCCCGGGGCGGGGGGCAGAGGCGGCGGGAAGCGGCAGCTGCGTGTGCGGCGGGGGGGTGGAGGGCGAACCGCGGCGGGAAGCGGATGCTTCAGAGCAGGTTACGGGGGCGG
>NW_027143097.1:37500-45000 GCF_026170545.1 Melanerpes formicivorus
AGCACGTCTACTCGCCCAGGGAGAGCACGTCTACTCGCCCAGGGAGAGCACGTCTACTCGCCCAGGGAGAGCACGTCTACTCGCCGAGGGAGAGCACGTCTACTCGCCCAGGGAGAGCACGTCTACTCGCCGAGGGAGAGCACGTCTACTCGCCGAGGGAGAGCACGTCTACTCGCCGAGGGAGAGCACGTCTACTCGCCCAGGGAGAGCACGTCTACTCGCCGAGGGAGAGCACGTCTACTCGCCGAGGGAGAGCACGTCTACTCGCCGAGGGAGAGCACGTCTACTCGCCGAGGGAGAGCACGTCTACTCGCCCAGGGAGAGCACGTCTACTCGCCGAGGGAGAGCACGTCTACTCGCCGAGGGAGAGCACGTCTACTCGCCGAGGGAGAGCACGTCTACTCGCCGAGGGAGAGCACGTCTACTCGCCGAGGGAGAGCACGTCTCCCTCCCGCCTGAGGGAGAGCGCGGGGGGGGGGGACAAAGACAGGCGGCAGCAGCTTCGGTGAACGTCACCCGGGAGGCGACCGGGGCTGTCCCGGGGCAGTCCCGGGAAGCCGGCGTCCGACACAGGGAACCGTCAGCTGCCGGACCGGGGCGAATCCCCGCGGCCACGGCAGGGGTGGGGGCTCGAAGACAGCCGGCAGCCGCTTCGGTGAACGTCACCCGGGAGGAGACTGGGGCCCTCCCGGGACCGTCCCGGGAAGACGACGTTCGGCACGAGATCCCGGCCGCGGCCGGACCGGCTCGAAGCCTCGCGGTCCCGGCAGCAGCCGGAGCCGCTCGCCGCCTCGGGCTCCCGGCCCCCTACAGATCCGGCGACTCGTTCGCGGGCGGCGGGGGGAGGCAGTGGAGGGGGTGCGGGGAGAAGCGGCAGCGGAGGCGGAGGGGGGGGGGGCTCGAAGACAGCCGGCAGCCGCTTCGGTGAACGTCACCCAGGAGGCGATCGGGGCCGTCCCGGGGCCGTCCCGGGATGCCGGCTTCCGGCACGGGGTCCCGGCCGCGGCCGGAGCGGCTCGAATCCCCGCGGTCCCGGCAGCAGCCGGAGCCGCTCGCCGTTCGGGCTCCCGGCACCCTACAGATCCGGCGACTCGTTCGCCGGCGGCGGGGGGAGGCAGTGGAGGGGGTGCGGGCAGAAGCGGCAGCGGAGGCGGAGGGGGGGGGGGGGCTCGAAGACAGCCGGCAGCCGCTTCGGTGAACGTCACCCGGGAGGCGACCGGGACCGGCCCGGGAAGCCATCGTCCGGCCCGGGATCCCGGCCGCGGCCGGACCGGCTCGAAGCCCCGCGGCCCCGGCACGGGGGAGGCCCAAAGACTGGCGGCAGCCGCTTCGCTGAACGTCACCCGGCCGGCGACCGGGGCCGTCCCGGGGCCGTCCCGGGATGCCGGCTTCCGGCACGGGGTCCCGGCCGCGGCCGGAGCGGCTCGAATCCCCGCGGCCCCGGCAGCAGCCGGAGCCGCTCGCCGTTCGGGCTCCCGGCACCCTACAGATCCGGCGACTCGTTCGCCGGCGGCGGGGGGAGGCAGTGGAGGGGGTGCGGGGAGAAGCGGCAGCGGAGGCGGAGGAGGGGGGGGGCTCGAAGACAGCCGGCAGCCGCTTCGGTGAACGTCACCCGGGAGGCGACCGGGACCGGCCCGGGAAGCCATCGTCCGGCCCGGGATCCCGGCCGCGGCCGGACCGGCTCGAATCCCCGCGGCCCCGGCACGGGGGAGGCCCAAAGACTGGCGGCAGCCGCTTCGCTGAACGTCACCCGGCCGGCGACCGGGGCCGTCCCGGGGCCGTCCCGGGATGCCGGCTTCCGGCACGGGGTCCCGGCCGCGGCCGGAGCGGCTCGAAGCCCCGCGGTCCCGGCAGCAGCCGGAGCCGCTCGCCGTTCGGGCTCCCGGCACCCTACAGATCCGGCGACTCGTTCGCGGGCGGCGGGGGGAGGCAGTGGAGGGGGTGCGGGCAGAAGCGGCCGCGGAGGCGGAGGGGGGGGGGGGGCTCGAAGACAGCCGTCAGCCGCTTCGGTGAACGTCACCCGGGAGGCGACCGGGACCGGCCCGGGAAGCCATCGTCCGGCCCCGGATCCCGGCCGCGGCCGGACCGGCTCGAAGCCCCGCGGCCCCGGCACGGGGGAGGCCCAAAGACTGGCGGCAGCCGCTTCGCTGAACGTCACCCGGCCGGCGACCGGGGCCGTCCCGGGGCCGTCCCGGGATGCCGGCTTCCGGCACGGGGTCCCGGCCGCGGCCGGAGCGGCTCGAATCCCCGCGGTCCCGGCAGCAGCCGGAGCCGCTCGCCGTTCGGGCTCCCGGCACCCTACGGATCCGCCGACTCGTTCGCCGGCGGCGGGGGGAGGCAGTGGAGGGGGTGCGGGCAGAAGCGGCAGCGGAGGCGGAGGGGGGGGGGGGCTCGAAGACAGCCGGCAGCCGCTTCGCTGAACGTCACCCGGCCGGCGACCGGGGCCGTCCCGGGGCTGTCCGGGGATGCCGGCTTCCGGCACGGGGTCCCGGCCGCGGCCGGAGCGGCTCGAATCCCCGCGGTCCCGGCAGCAGCCGGAGCCGCTCGCCGTTCGGGCTCCCGGCACCCTACAGATCCGGCGACTCGTTCGCCGGCGGCGGGGGGAGGCAGTGGAGGGGGTGCGGGGAGAAGCGGCAGCGGAGGCGGAGGGGGGGGGGGGGCTCGAAGACAGCCGGCAGCCGCTTCGGTGAACGTCACCCGGGAGGCGACCGGGACCGGCCCGGGAAGCCATCGTCCGGCCCGGGATCCCGGCCGCGGCCGGACCGGCTCGAATCCCCGCGGCCCCGGCACGGGGGAGGCCCAAAGACTGGCGGCAGCCGCTTCGCTGAACGTCACCCGGCCGGCGACCGGGGCCGTCCCGGGGCCGTCCCGGGATGCCGGCTTCCGGCACGGGGTCCCGGCCGCGGCCGGAGCGGCTCGAAGCCCCGCGGTCCCGGCAGCAGCCGGAGCCGCTCGCCGTTCGGGCTCCCGGCACCCTACGGATCCGGCGACTCGTTCGCCGGCGGCGGGGGGAGGCAGTGGAGGGGGTGCGGGCAGAAGCGGCAGCGGAGGCGGAGGGGGGGGGGGGCTCGAAGACAGCCGGCAGCCGCTTCGGTGAACGTCACCCGGGAGGCGACCGGGGCCGTCCCGGGGCTGTCCGGGGATGCCGGCTTCCGGCACGGGGTCCCGGCCGCGGCCGGAGCGGCTCGAATCCCCGCGGTCCCGGCAGCAGCCGGAGCCGCTCGCCGTTCGGGCTCCCGGCACCCTACGGATCCGGCGACTCGTTCGCGGGCGGCGGGGGGAGGCAGTGGAGGGGGTGCGGGCAGAAGCGGCCGCGGAGGCGGAGGGGGGGGGGGGGCTCGAAGACAGCCGTCAGCCGCTTCGGTGAACGTCACCCGGGAGGCGACCGGGACCGGCCCGGGAAGCCATCGTCCGGCCCGGGATCCCGGCCGCGGCCGGACCGGCTCGAATCCCCGCGGCCCCGGCACGGGGGAGGCCCAAAGACTGGCGGCAGCCGCTTCGCTGAACGTCACCCGGCCGGCGACCGGGGCCGTCCCGGGGCCGTCCCGGGATGCCGGCTTCCGGCACGGGGTCCCGGCCGCGGCCGGAGCGGCTCGAAGCCCCGCGGTCCCGGCAGCAGCCGGAGCCGCTCGCCGTTCGGGCTCCCGGCACCCTACGGATCCGGCGACTCGTTCGCCGGCGGCGGGGGGAGGCAGTGGAGGGGGTGCGGGCAGAAGCGGCAGCGGAGGCGGAGGGGGGGGGGGGCTCGAAGACAGCCGGCAGCCGCTTCGGTGAACGTCACCCGGGAGGCGACCGGGGCCGTCCCGGGGCTGTCCGGGGATGCCGGCTTCCGGCACGGGGTCCCGGCCGCGGCCGGAGCGGCTCGAATCCCCGCGGTCCCGGCAGCAGCCGGAGCCGCTCGCCGTTCGGGCTCCCGGCACCCTACGGATCCGGCGACTCGTTCGCGGGCGGCGGGGGGAGGCAGTGGAGGGGGTGCGGGCAGAAGCGGCCGCGGAGGCGGAGGGGGGGGGGGGGCTCGAAGACAGCCGTCAGCCGCTTCGGTGAACGTCACCCGGGAGGCGACCGGGACCGGCCCGGGAAGCCATCGTCCGGCCCCGGATCCCGGCCGCGGCCGGACCGGCTCGAAGCCCCGCGGCCCCGGCACGGGGGAGGCCCAAAGACTGGCGGCAGCCGCTTCGCTGAACGTCACCCGGCCGGCGACCGGGGCCGTCCCGGGGCCGTCCCGGGATGCCGGCTTCCGGCACGGGGTCCCGGCCGCGGCCGGAGCGGCTCGAAGCCCCGCGGCCCCGGCAGCAGCCGGAGCCGCTCGCCGTTCGGGCTCCCGGCACCCTACGGATCCGGCGACTCGTTCGCCGGCGGCGGGGGGAGGCAGTGGAGGCGGTGCGGGGAGAAGCGGCAGCGGAGGCGGAGGGGGGGCGGGGGGGACGATAGTGGCGGGGGGCGGGGGGTGCTCGAAGGCAGCCGGCAGCCGGTTCGGTGAACATTCGCCGGGGCGGGGGGGGCGACCTGTCCGTGCCCGGGGCAGCCCCGGGAAGCCGGCAGCCAGCACGGGGTCCCGGCAGCACCTGTTCCCTGCCCTGGGACTTGCCGTGCCCGGCGGCCGGTTGCCGGGTGGGGGGAGCGATGAGAGGCGGGGCGCAGCGGCCGGGGCAGCGCCGGGCCGCAGCGGGGGGCTGGGCGGGTGGGGTAGGCGTCGAGCGGCAAGCCCTCGGCTGCAGCGAATGTTCGGCGGTGCGGGGCGGGGGGGGGACGGGACGACACGTTGGGGGCGCCGAGTCCGAGCCACCCCCGGCCCCAGGGGCGGCCGGAGGGGGAGGCCGGTGCCTGGCCCTGGGAGCTGCTGGGCGCCGGATGGCCGAGGGTGCGTCAGAAGCCGCCCGAGCGGTCGAGCAGGTCCTCCAGAAAGGCCTAGGGTGGCTTCGAGGGCCCCGGGAGCAGTCGAGGGAGGCCTCCAGGCAGGTCTGGAGTGGATGGGAGGCCTTCCAAAGCAGACAAGGGAGGCTGCCAGCGGGGCCTAGGCTGGCACTGCAGCCTGTAAATGGTTGGGGGGGGGGGCCTCTGGTGCGGCCTGGAGTCTCTGGGTGGCGTCCAGAGAGGTGCAAAAGATCCTCTGGTGCGGCCTGTGGTGGCGGAGAAGCCTGCAGAGCGTGCGGGGGAGGCTTCTGGTGCGGCCTGGGGTGGGTCGGAAGCCTGCAGAGCATGCGGGGGAGGCTTCTGCTGCGGCCTGGGGTGGGTCGGAAGCCTGCAGAGCGTGCGGGAGAGGCTTCTGGTGCGGCCTGGGGTGGGTCGGAAGCCTGCAGAGCGTGCGGGAGAGGCTTCTGTTGGGGCCTGGGGTGGCTGAGAAGCCTGCAGAGCGTGCGGGAGAGGCTTCTGCTGCGGCCTGGGGTGGCTGAGAAGCCTGCAGAGCGTGCGGGAGAGGCTTCTGCTGCGGCCTGGGGTGGCTGAGAAGCCTGCAGAGCGTGCGGGAGAGGCTTCTGCTGCGGCCTGGGGTGGCTGAGAAGCCTGCAGAGCGTGCGGGAGAGGCTTCTGCTGCGGCCTGGGGTGGCTGAGAAGCCTGCAGAGCGTGCGGGAGAGGCTTCTGCTGCGGCCTGGGGTGGCTGAGAAGCCTGCAGAGCGTGCGGGAGAGGCTTCTGCTGCGGCCTGGGGTGGCTGAGAAGCCTGCAGGGCGTGCGGGAGAGGCTTCTGCTGCGGCCTGGGGTGGGTCGGAAGCCTGCAGAGCGTGCGGGGGAGGCTTCTGGTGCGGCCTGGGGTGGCTGAGAAGCCTGCAGAGCGTGCGCGGGAGGCTTCTGGTGCGGCCTGGGGTGGCTGAGAAGCCTGCAGAGCGTGCGGGAGAGGCTTCTGCTGCGGCCTGGGGTGGCTGAGAAGCCTGCAGAGCGTGCGGGGGAGGCTTCTGGTGCGGCCTGGGGTGGCTGAGAAGCCTGAAGAGCGTGCGGGAGAGGCTTCTGGTGCGGCCTGGGGTGGCTGAGAAGCCTGCAGAGCGTGCGGGGGAGGCTTCTGGTGCGGCCTGGGGTGGCTGAGAAGCCTGCAGAGCGTGCGGGAGAGGCTTCTGGTGCGGCCTGGGGTGGCTGAGAAGCCTGCAGAGCGTGCGGGAGAGGCTTCTGCTGCGGCCTGGGGTGGCTGAGAAGCCTGCAGAGTGTGCGGGAGAGGCTTCTGCTGCGGCCTGGGGTGGGTCGGAAGCCTGCAGAGCTTGCGGGGGAGGCTTCTGGTGCGGCCTGGGGTGGGTCGGAAGCCTGCAGAGCATGCGGGGGAGGCTTCTGCTGCGGCCTGGGGTCTCTGGGTGGCCTCTAGAGAGGTGCAAAAGACCCTCTGGGTTGGGCTGGGGTGGCTCTTGGACCCCTGCCACACAGTGGAGAGAGGCCTCCGGCCCGCCACCTGTGTCCCTGTGTGCCTGAGTGCCTGTGTCCCTGTGTCCCTGTGTCCCTGAGTGCCTGAGTGCCTGTGTCCCTGTGTCCCTGTGTCCCTGAGTGCCTGAGTGCCTGAGTGCCTGTGTCCCTGTGTCCTTGTGTCCCTGTGTCCCTGTGTCCCTGTGTGCCTGAGTGCCTGTGTCCCTGTGTCCCTGTCTGTGTACCTGTGTGCGAGAGTGTCCGGCACGCCACCCAGCGGCGGCGGGCAAGCAGGTAGGCGGGTGGGCGGGCCGGCGAGGGCCAGTGTGAGTTTGGGGGGTGGGAGGGGAGGCGGCAGCTGGAAGCGTCAGAGGAGGGGGCGTGGCTCCGGCTGGCCCCGGGAGCAGGTTCCCGGGACCGGGACCGGCTGGACCCGGCGGGTGGTTGATCCCGGGGCGGGGGGCAGAGGCGGCGGGAAGCGGCAGCTGCGTGTGCGGCGGGGGGGTGGAGGGCGAACCGCGGCGGGAAGCGGATGCTTCAGAGCAGGTTACGGGGGCGGGGACGGACGACACCACCTGTCCCCGCCCCGGGACGGGCTGGACCCGGCGCCGTGTACCCGCCGCCGCCCCCGCCGCCGCCCCCCTCCGCCACCCCGGGACCCCGACGTTTTTTGGCGCCCGCGCCTTTTTTTGCTCCCCGCCTGCCCGCGCTGCCCCGGGCCCTCCCCCGGGGCGGGGCGGGAGGGAGGGACGGACGGACGGGTAGCCGGGGATCTCCGAGCGCGCGCCACCAGACCGAGGCGGGTCCCGGCGGCGGCGGCGGCGGCGGCGGCGGAGGCGGCGGCGGCGGCAGCAGCAGCAGCAAGCGACGGCGGGGGGGGCAGGCTAGGGAGAGAGGGGGAGCGGCATGCGGTAGGGCTGGGGGGTTTGTTTCGGGGGGGAGGGGTGGGGGGGGGGTGGCAGCGGTCAGCGAGAGCGGGGAGAGGGGGAGCGGCATGCGGTAGGGCTGGGGTGTTTTTGGGGTGGGGGCGTTGGGGGGATTAGCGGGCGGGCGGGCAGCCGAGCCAAGCGGCAAGCCGGGGGGCGGGCGAGGGCGGCTTTAGGGCCGGAGGAGCGGAGCGCAACCTCCCCCGTGCAGGCTCCAGCGTGGAGAGCAGCAAGTTTTTGGGGACGGGGGA
>NW_027143097.1:57500-67500 GCF_026170545.1 Melanerpes formicivorus
CCCGGGCAGGTGAGGCCTCACGCGCGGCGCCGCTTTTAGCCCCTTTTAACTTTTGCGACGCCGCCGCCTCGCTCTCGGCTCGGCCAACCCCCGCCACACGCAGCTGCTCGCGGCCGGCACCCGCGGGTACCCGGAACCGAGGACGACACCGGCGCCTCACGCGTTTTAGGACACCTGAAAACTCACGGGGCCACGCAGCAGTCACAAAGCCGGTTGCGGTAGACCGGTCCCCGAACCCTGCCCCAGCGCCGGGGGGGAGGTGGAAAGGGGAGGACGCGGCAAGGCACGCGCCGGGCCGCTAACGCCACGGCTCCCCCCCGCTCGAGCCGCTCGGGGCTGGGGGAACGAGGACGACACCTCACACGCGACGGGAAGCGAAGTGGAAAGGAAGACCGCCCTTGCCCTGCCGGCCGGGGGCCCTTTCCGACGCGACCCGAAAGGCCTCATCGATCAACAAGGACAGAAGGAAAGGAAGCCAGCGGAGGCCCCACGGCCTCGCTCTTCTGGGACAGACACAGCCACGCGCACCCGCCACCGCCCTCGGGAGCAGCCAGCAGGCACGGGGCTCGGCGTGCGGGCAACACGCCGGAGGAGCAAACGGGGCGCCCTCCAGAGATGAGGGGGGGGGGGGGGGCAAGCTGCACCGGGCCGCACCGGCTCACAGGGCACCTCTGCCTCCCCGAAATGTGGGCTTGCATGTTCCCTCAAGCTGCACCGAGTTACATCTCCATCACGGGGCGCCCCTCTGGAGCCAGGAGGAAGCCGTGCTGGGGCACCGGCTTGCCCTCCTCCCCCCATGCCGGGCTCCATAGCATACGAGTGGCCAGTCACCGCCGCTGGCTTTTCCCTTAGATGCCGTGCCCCCGCGGGCTGCGGCTTTGGCCATGGGGGGGGGAACCCCCGTGAAGAGGGTCCAGTGCTGGGAACTCTCTCTGCCCCTTACCGGGCTCTCTCTCGCCGTGCCTGGACGGGCTTGCTTTCCATTCTTGGTGGGACCGACGCCGGCACCACGTCTCCCCGGCTTTCTCTGCCCCCGTGCCCCACCGGGCAAACGTCGCTTCGGGGGTTCCACACTTCGGCAGTGGCCGGCGCCAGCCACTCGTCAACTTTTTTTCTTTTCCCCGCTTTCGTTGCCGAGCCCGGGCTGGGCTCCGGCTCACGGACGAGCGAAACCCATCCAACACCGCTGAGGGTGCGCCAGCGGCCGCTCCAAACCGCCGCGCCTTTGTTCGGCCCCGCGGGTCCCCTCTCTGACCCGGGCGAAAGCCACCGAGAAGCCAGACGGACCCCTGCCCAGCCGCCTGGCGGGTGGCTTGGAGCAGCCGCTCGGCAGCGCTGCCCTGGGAGTGCTCGGCGTCGCTTGTTCCCTCATATACGGAACTGGAGGGCCGTCAGCTCCGCGAGCGCACAACCAGCCGACCTCCGCCCAGCGGCAGGTCGCAGAAATCACGCCGGCTTGTACGATGACGTAGGCGGAGGCAGAGCGCAACAGCGACCCCTTGGCGACAAGCGCGATCTCCGCGGAGAGCACGTCTACTCGCCGAGGGAGAGCACGTCTACTCGCCGAGGGAGAGCACGTCTACTCGCCGAGGGAGAGCACGTCTACTCGCCGAGGGAGAGCACGTCTACTCGCCCAGGGAGAGCACGTCTACTCGCCGAGGGAGAGCACGTCTACTCGCCGAGGGAGAGCACGTCTACTCGCCCAGGGAGAGCACGTCTACTCGCCCAGGGAGAGCACGTCTACTCGCCGAGGGAGAGCACGTCTACTCGCCCAGGGAGAGCACGTCTACTCGCCCAGGGAGAGCACGTCTACTCGCCCAGGGAGAGCACGTCTACTCGCCGAGGGAGAGCACGTCTACTCGCCCAGGGAGAGCACGTCTACTCGCCGAGGGAGAGCACGTCTACTCGCCGAGGGAGAGCACGTCTACTCGCCGAGGGAGAGCACGTCTACTCGCCCAGGGAGAGCACGTCTACTCGCCCAGGGAGAGCACGTCTACTCGCCGAGGGAGAGCACGTCTACTCGCCGAGGGAGAGCACGTCTACTCGCCGAGGGAGAGCACGTCTACTCGCCCAGGGAGAGCACGTCTACTCGCCCAGGGAGAGCACGTCTACCTCCCGCCTGAGGGAGAGCACGGGGGGGGGGGGACAAAGACAGGCGGCAGCAGCTTCGGTGAACGTCACCCGGGAGGCGACCGGGGCTGTCCCGGGGCAGTCCCGGGAAGCCGGCGTCCGACACAGGGAACCGTCAGCTGCCGGACCGGGGCGAATCCCCGCGGCCACGGCAGGGGTGGGGGCTCGAAGACAGCCGGCAGTCGCCTCGGTGAACGTCACCCGGCCGGCGACCGCGGCCGTTCCGGGGCCGTCCCGGGAAGCCTGCGACAGGCACGGGGGTCCCAGCCGCGGCCGGACCGACTCGAAGCCCCGCGGCCCCGGCACGGGGGGAGGCCCAAAGACTGGCGGCAGCCGCTTCGCTGAACGTCACCCGGCCGGCGACCGGGGCCGTCCCGGGGCCGTCCCGGGATGCCGGCTTCCGGCACGGGGTCCCGGCCGCGGCCGGAGCGGCTCGAATCCCCGCGGTCCCGGCAGCAGCCGGAGCCGCTCGCCCTTCGGGCTCCCGGCACCCTACGGATCCGCCGACTCGTTCGCGGGCGGCGGGGGGAGGCAGTGAAGGAGGTGCGGGCAGAAGCGGCAGCGGAGGCGGAGGGGGGGGGGGGCTCGAAGACAGCCGGCAGCCGCTTCGGAGAACGTCACCCGGCCGGCGACCGCGGCCGTTCCGGGGCCGTCCCGGGAAGCCTGCGACAGGCACGGGGTCCCGGCCTCGGCCGGACCCGCACTGGGTGCCGCCGCCTCGGGCTCTCGGGACGGTATGGATCCGCCGACTCGTTCGCCGGCGGCGGGGGGGAGGCAGTGGAGGGGGTGCGGGCAGAAGCGGCAGCGGAGGCGGAGGCGGGGGGGGGCTCGAAGACAGCCGGCAGCCGCTTCGGTGAACGTCACCCAGGAGGCGATCGGGGCCGTCCCGGGGCCGTCCCGGGATGCTGGCTTCCGCCACGGGGTCCCGGCCGCGGCCGGAGCGGCTCGAATCCCCGCGGTCCCGGCAGCAGCCGGAGCCGCTCGCCGTTCGGGCTCCCGGCACCCTACGGATCCGGCGACTCATTCGCGGGAGGCGGGGGGAGGCAGTGAAGGAGGTGCGGGCAGAAGCGGCAGCGGAGGCGGAGGGGGGGGGGGGGGGCTCGGAGACAGCCGTCAAACGCTTCGGTGAACGTCACCCGGGAGGCGACCGGCGACCGTCCCGGGAAGCCATCGTCCGGCCCGGGATCCCGGCCGCGGCCGGAGCGGCTCGAAGCCCCGCGGCCCCGGCACGGGGGAGGCCCAAAGACTGGCGGCAGCCGCTTCGCTGAACGTCACCCGGCCGGCGACCGGGGCCGTCCCGGGGCCGTCCCGGGATGCCGGCTTCCGGCACGGGGTCCCGGCCGCGGCCGGAGCGGCTCGAAGCCCCGCGGTCCCGGCAGCAGCCGGAGCCGCTCGCCGTTCGGGCTCCCGGCGCTCCCGGCACCCTACGGATCCGCCGACTCGTTCGCCGGCGGCGGGGGGAGGCAGTGGAGGGGGTGCGGGCAGAAGCGGCAGCGGAGGCGGAGGGGGGGGGGCTCGAAGACAGCCGGCAGCCGCTTCGGTGAACGTCACCCGGCCGGCGACCGGGGCCGTCCCGGGGCTGTCCGGGGATGCCGGCTTCCGGCACGGGGTCCCGGCCGCGGCCGGAGCGGCTCGAATCCCCGCGGTCCCGGCAGCAGCCGGAGCCGCTCGCCGTTCGGGCTCCCGGCACCCTACAGATCCGGCGACTCGTTCGCGGGCGGCGGGGGGAGGCAGTGGAGGGGGTGCGGGCAGAAGCGGCAGCGGAGGCGGAGGGGGGGGGGGGGGGGGGGCTCGGAGACAGCCGTCAGCCGCTTCGGTGAACGTCACCCGGGAGGCGACCGGGACCGGCCCGGGAAGCCATCGTCCGGCCCCGGATCCCGGCCGCGGCCGGACCGGCTCGAAGCCCCGCGGCCCCGGCACGGGGGAGGCCCAAAGACTGGCGGCAGC
Source organism: Melanerpes formicivorus (assembly GCF_026170545.1). Taxonomy (NCBI): domain Eukaryota; kingdom Metazoa; phylum Chordata; class Aves; order Piciformes; family Picidae; genus Melanerpes; species Melanerpes formicivorus. Next base: position 61,578 of record NW_027143097.1, read on the forward strand.
CGCTTCGCTGAACGTCACCCGGCCGGCGACCGGGGCCGTCCCGGGGCCGCCCCGGGATGCCGGCTTCCGGCACGGGGTCCCGGCCGCGGCCGGAGCGGCTCGAAGCCCCGCGGTCCCGGCAGCAGCCGGAGCCGCTCGCCGTTCGGGCTCCCGGCACCCTACGGATCCGCCGACTCGTTCGCCGGCGGCGGGGGGAGGCAGTGGAGGGGGTGCGGGCAGAAGCGGCAGCGGAGGCGGAGGGGGGGGGGCTCGAAGACAGCCGGCAGCCGCTTCGGTGAACGTCACCCGGCCGGCGACCGGGGCCGTCCCGGGGCTGTCCGGGGATGCCGGCTTCCGGCACGGGGTCCCGGCCGCGGCCGGAGCGGCTCGAATCCCCGCGGTCCCGGCAGCAGCCGGAGCCGCTCGCCGTTCGGGCTCCCGGCACCCTACAGATCCGGCGACTCGTTCGCGGGCGGCGGGGGGAGGCAGTGGAGGGGGTGCGGGCAGAAGCGGCAGCGGAGGCGGAGGGGGGGGGGGGGGGGGGGGCTCGGAGACAGCCGTCAGCCGCTTCGGTGAACGTCACCCGGGAGGCGACCGGGACCGGCCCGGGAAGCCATCGTCCGGCCCCGGATCCCGGCCGCGGCCGGACCGGCTCGAAGCCCCGCGGCCCCGGCACGGGGGAGGCCCAAAGACTGGCGGCAGCCGCTTCGCTGAACGTCACCCGGCCGGCGACCGGGGCCGTCCCGGGGCCGTCCCGGGATGCCGGCTTCCGGCACGGGGTCCCGGCCGCGGCCGGAGCGGCTCGAATCCCCGCGGTCCCGGCAGCAGCCGGAGCCGCTCGCCGTTCGGGCTCCCGGCACCCTACGGATCCGCCGACTCGTTCGCCGGCGGCGGGGGGAGGCAGTGGAGGGGGTGCGGGCAGAAGCGGCAGCGGAGGCGGAGGCGGGGGGGGCTCGAAGACAGCCGGCAGCCGCTTCGGTGAACGTCACCCGGCCGGCGACCGGGGCCGTCCCGGGGCTGTCCGGGGATGCCGGCTTCCGGCACGGGGTCCCGGCCGCGGCCGGAGCGGCTCGAATCCCCGCGGCCCCGGCAGCAGCCGGAGCCGCTCGCCGTTCGGGCTCCCGGCACCCTACAGATCCGGCGACTCGTTCGCCGGCGGCGGGGGGAGGCAGTGGAGGGGGTGCGGGCAGAAGCGGCAGCGGAGGCGGAGGGGGGGGGGGGGCTCGAAGACAGCCGGCAGCCGCTTCGGTGAACGTCACCCGGGAGGCGACCGGGACCGGCCCGGGAAGCCATCGTCCGGCCCGGGATCCCGGCCGCGGCCGGACCGGCTCGAAGCCCCGCGGCCCCGGCACGGGGGAGGTCCAAAGACTGGCGGCAGCCGCTTCGCTGAACGTCACCCGGCCGGCGACCGGGGCCGTCCCGGGGCCGTCCCGGGATGCCGGCTTCCGGCACGGGGTCCCGGCCGCGGCCGGAGCGGCTCGAAGCCCCGCGGCCCCGGCAGCAGCCGGAGCCGCTCGCCGTTCGGGCTCCCGGCACCCTACGGATCCGGCGACTCGTTCGCCGGCGGCGGGGGGAGGCAGTGGAGGCGGTGCGGGGAGAAGCGGCAGCGGAGGCGGAGGGGGGGCGGGGGGGACGATAGTGGCGGGGGGCGGGGGGTGCTCGAAGGCAGCCGGCAGCCGGTTCGGTGAACATTCGCCGGGGCGGGGGGGCGACCTGTCCGTGCCCGGGGCAGCCCCGGGAAGCCGGCAGCCAGCACGGGGTCCCGGCAGCACCTGTTCCCTGCCCTGGGACTTGCCGTGCCCGGCGGCCGGTTGCCGGGTGGGGGGAGCGATGAGAGGCGGGGCGCAGCGGCCGGGGCAGCGCCGGGCCGCAGCGGGGGGCTGGGCGGGTGGGGTAGGCGTCGAGCGGCAAGCCCTCGGCTGCAGCGAATGTTCGGCGGTGCGGGGCGGGGGGGGACGGGACGACACGTTGGGGGCGCCGAGTCCGAGCCACCCCCGGCCCCAGGGGCGGCCGGAGGGGGAGGCCGGTGCCTGGCCCTGGGAGCTGCTGGGCGCCGGATGGCAGAGGGTGCGTCAGAAGCCGCCCGAGCGGTCGAGCAGGTCCTCCAGAAAGGCCTAGGGTGGCTTCGAGGGCCCCGGGAGCAGTCGAGGGAGGCCTCCAGGCAGGTCTGGAGTGGATGGGAGGCCTTCCAAAGCAGACAAGGGAGGCTGCCAGCGGGGCCTAGGCTGGCACTGCAGCCTGTAAATGGTTGGGGGGGGGGCCTCTGGTGCGGCCTGGAGTCTCTGGGTGGCGTCCAGAGAGGTGCAAAAGATCCTCTGGTGCGGCCTGTGGTGGCGGAGAAGCCTGCAGAGCGTGCGGGGGAGGCTTCTGGTGCGGCCTGGGGTGGGTCGGAAGCCTGCAGAGCGTGCGGGAGAGGCTTCTGGTGCGGCCTGGGGTGGCTGAGAAGCCTGCAGAGCGTGCGGGAGAGGCTTCTGCTGCGGCCTGGGGTGGCTGAGAAGCCTGCAGAGCGTGCGGGGGAGGCTTCTGTTGGGGCCTGGGGTGGGTCAGAAGCCTACAGAGCGTGCGGGAGAGGCTTCTGGTGCGGCCTGGGGTGGGTCGGAAGCCTGCAGAGCGTGCGGGAGAGGCTTCTGCTGCGGCCTGGGGTGGCTGAGAAGCCTGCAGAGCGTGCGGGAGAGGCTTCTGTTGGGGCCTGGGGTGGCTGAGAAGCCTGCAGAGCGTGCGGGGGAGGCTTCTGGTGCGGCCTGGGGTGGCTGAGAAGCCTGCAGAGCGTGCGGGGGAGGCTTCTGGTGCGGCCTGGGGTGGCTGAGAAGCCTGCAGAGCGTGCGGGGGAGGCTTCTGGTGCGGCCTGGGGTGGCTGAGAAGCCTGCAGAGCGTGCGGGGGAGGCTTCTGGTGCGGCCTGGGGTGGGACGGAAGCCTGCAGAGCGTGCGGGAGAGGCTTCTGCTGCGGCCTGGGGTGGGTCGGAAGCCTGCAGAGCGTGCGGGAGAGGCTTCTGTTGCGGCCTGGGGTGGGTCGGAAGCCTGCAGAGCGTGCGGGAGAGGCTTCTGCTGCGGCCTGGGGTGGCTGAGAAGCCTGCAGAGCGTGCGGGGGGAGGCTTCTGGTGCGGCCTGGGGTGGCTGAGAATCCTGCAGAGCGTGCGGGAGAGGCTTCTGGTGCGGCCTGGGGTGGCTGAGAAGCCTGCAGAGCGTGCGGGAGAGGCTTCTGCTGCGCCCTGGGGTGGCTGAGAAGCCTGCAGAGCGTGCGGGAGAGGCTTCTGCTGCGCCCTGGGGTGGGTCGGAAGCCTGCAGAGCGTGCGGGGAGAGGCTTCTGCTGCGGCCTGGGGTGGGTCGGAAGCCTGCAGAGCATGCGGGGGAGGCTTCTGGTGCGGCCTGGGGTGGGTCGGAAGCCTGCAGAGCGTGCGGGAGAGGCTTCTGCTGCGGCCTGGGGTGGGTCGGAAGCCTGCAGAGCTTGCGGGGGAGGCTTCTGCTGCGGCCTGGGGTGGGTCGGAAGCCTGCAGAGCATGCGGGGGAGGCTTCTGCTGCGGCCTGGGGTCTCTGGGTGGCCTCTAGAGAGGTGCAAAAGACCCTCTGGGTTGGGCTGGGGGTGGCTCTTGGACCCCTGCCACACAGTGGGGAGAGGCCTCCGGCCCGCCACCTGTGTCCCTGTGTCCCTGTGTCCCTGTGTCCCTGAGTGCCTGAGTGCCTGAGTGCCTGTGTCCCTGTGTCCTTGTGTCCCTGTGTCCCTGTGTCCCTGAGTGCCTGAGTGCCTGTGTCCCTGTGTCCCTGTGTCCCTGAGTGCCTGAGTGCCTGAGTGCCTGTGTCCCTGTGTCCTTGTGTCCCTGTGTCCCTGTGTCCCTGAGTGCCTGAGTGCCTGTGTCCCTGTGTCCCTGTGTCCCTGAGTGCCTGAGTGCCTGAGTGCCTGTGTCCTTGTGTCCCTGTGTCCCTGTGTCCCTGTGTGCCTGAGTGCCTGTGTCCCTGTGTCCCTGTCTGTGTACCTGTGTGCGAGAGTGTCCGGCACGCCACCCAGCGGCGGCGGGCAAGCAGGTAGGCGGGGGTGGGCGGGCCGGCGAGGGCCAGTGTGAGTTTGGGGGGTGGGAGGGGAGGCGGCAGCTGGAAGCGTCAGAGGAGGGGGCGTGGCTCCGGCTGGCCCCGGGAGCAGGTTCCCGGGACCGGGACCGGCTGGACCCGGCGGGTGGTTGATCCCGGGGCGGGGGGCAGAGGCGGCGGGGAAGCGGCAGCTGCGTGTGCGGCGGGGGGGTGGAGGGCGAACCGCGGCGGGAAGCGGATGCTTCAGAGCAGGTTACGGGGGCGGGGACGGACGACACCACCTGTCCCCGCCCCGGGACGGGCTGGACCCGGCGCCCTGGACCCGGCGCCGTGTACCCGCCGCCGCCCCCGCCGCCGCCCCCCTCCGCCACCCCGGGACCCCGACGTTTTTTGGCGCCCCGCGCCTTTTTTTGCTCCCCGCCTGCCCGCGCTGCCCCGGGCCCTCCCCCGGGGCGGGGCGGGAGGGAGGGACGGACGGACGGGTAGCCGGGGATCTCCGAGCGCGCGCCACCAGACCGAGGCGGGGTCCCGGCGGCGGCGGCGGCGGCGGCGGCGGCGGCAGCAAGCGACGGCGGGGGGGGCAGGCTAGGGAGAGAGGGGGAGCGGCATGCGGTAGGGCTGGGGGGTTTGTTTCGGGGGGGAGGGGTGGGGGGGGGTGGCAGCGGTCAGCGAGAGCGGGGAGAGGGGGAGCGGCATGCGGTAGGGCTGGGGTGTTTTTGGGGAGGGGGCGTTGGGGGGATTAGCGGGGGGGCGGGCAGCCGAGCCAAGCGGCAAGCCGGGGGGCGGGCGAGGGCGGCTTTAGGGCCGGAGGAGCGGAGCGCAACCTGACCCGTGCAGGCTCCAGCGTGGAGAGCAGCAAGTTTTTGGGGACGGGGGACGACGGACGGGAGGGGCAGCGGCGAGAGGCTAGCTGCGGCAAGGGGCACCGGCACGGCCGCCCTAACAGCGCCGCCTCGGTCGCAGGGGTTAGAGAGCAGCCGGGCAGCCCGGGAGGGAAGCGGCAGCCCGCGAAGGGGGGAAGGGGGGGCTCCGCGCAAACCGCTAACGGGAGCCGGGGGGTGTGGGGAGCTGGGGGTGGCAGCAGCGGCAAGAGGCAACGTCGGGAGGGGGGGGCTCCGCGCAAACCGGTAACGGGGGCCGGGGGGTGTGGGGGGGGGCGGTGGCGGCCGCGGCAAGAGGCAACGGCAGGCGGGGGGGCTCCGCGCAAACCGGCAGCGGGGGGGGGGGGGGCGGGGGTAGCGGCAAGAGGCAACGGCGGGAAGGGGGGGCTCCGCGCAAACCGCTAACGGGAGCCGGGGGGTGTGGGGAGCTGGGGGGTGGCAGCAGCGGCAAGAGGCAACGTCGGGAGGGGGGGCTCCGCGCAAACCGGTAACGGGGGCCCGGGGGTGTAGAGGGGGCGGTGGTGGCCGCGGCAAGAGGCAACGGCAGGCGGGGGCGCTCCGCGCAAACCGGCAGCGGGGGGGGGCGGGGGGTAACGGCAAGAGGCAGCGGCGGGAAGGGGGGCCTCCGCGCAAACCGGCAGCGGGGGGGGGCGGGGGGTAGCGGCAAGAGGCAACGGCGGGAAGGGGGGGCTCCGCGCAAACCGGCAGCGGGGGGGGGCGGGGGGTAGCGGCAAGAGGCAACGGCGGGAAGGGGGGGCTCCGCGCAAACCGGCAGCGGGGGGGGGCGGGGGTAGCGGCAAGAGGCAACGGCGGGAAGGGGGGGCTCCGCGCAAACCGGCAGCGGGGGGGGGGCGGGGGGTAGCGGCAAGAGGCAACGGCGGGAAGGGGGGGCTCCGCGCAAACCGGCAGCGGGGCGGGGGCGGGGGGTAGCGGCAAGAGGCAACGTCGGGAGGGGGGGGCTCCGCGCAAACCGGCAGCGGAGGGGGGCGGGGGGTAGCGGCAAGAGGCAACGTCGGGAGGGGGGGCTCCGCGCAAACCG
>NW_027143097.1:80000-85413 GCF_026170545.1 Melanerpes formicivorus
CAGCAGCGGAAGCGAGCGATACCGACACGCCCGGCGGGGAGAAGGCCCTCGTCTCTCTCCCCGCCTTGCCACGGGAGCACCGGGACGTGCTAGAGGAGACAGCGACCCGCGGAAGCGGGGCGCGCCCCCGGCACGCCAGGACCTTAGAGCCGGGGCGGCTCGCTCGGCAGCGGGCGGGGGTACGGGCCACAAAGCCGCCCTTCTCAGGCTAGAGGTTTCATTTAGGGAGGAACCCTCGGGGACCCCACCCGGGCAGGTGAGGCCTCACGCGCGGCGCCGCTTTTAGCCCCTTTTAACTTTCGCGACGCCGCCGCCTCGCTCTCGGCTCGGCCAACCCCCGCCACACGCAGCTGCTCGCGGCCGGCACCCGCGGGTACCCGGAACCGAGGACGACACCGGCGCCTCACGCGTTTTAGGACACCTGAAAACTCACGGGGCCACGCAGCAGTCACAAAGCCGGTTGCGGTAGACCGGTCCCCGAACCCTGCCCCAGCGCCGGGGGGGAGGTGGAAAGGGGAGGATGCGGCAAGGCACGCGCCGGGCCGCTAACGCCACGGCTCCCCCCCGCTCGAGCCGCTCGGGGCTGGGGGAACGAGGACGACACCTCACACGCGACGGGAAGCGAAGTGGAAAGGAAGACCGCCCTTGCCCTGCCGGCCGGGGGCCCTTTCCGACGCGACCCGAAAGGCCTCATCGATCAACAAGGACAGAAGGAAAGGAAGCCAGCGGAGGCCCCACGGCCTCGCTCTTCTGGGACAGACACAGCCACGCGCACCCGCCACCGCCCTCGGGAGCAGCCAGCAGGCACGGGGCTCGGCGTGCGGGCAACACGCCGGAGGAGCAAACGGGGCACCCTCCAGAGATGGGGGGGGGGGGCAAGCTGCACCGGGCCGCACCGGCTCACAGGGCACCTCTGCCTCCCCGAAATGTGGGCTTGCATTTTCCCTCAAGCTGCACCGAGTTACATCTCCATCACGGGGCGCCCCTCTGGAGCCAGGAGGAAGCCGTGCTGGGGCACCGGCTTGCCCTCCTCCCCCCATGCCGGGCTCCATAGCATACGAGTGGCCAGTCACCGCCGCTGGCTTTTCCCTTAGATGCCGTGCCCCCGCGGGCTGCGGCTTTGGCCATGGGGGGGAACCCCCGTGAAGAGGGTCCAGTGCTGGGAACTCTCTCTGCCCCTTACCGGGCTCTCTCTCGCCGTGCCTGGACGGGCTTGCTTTCCATTCTTGGTGGGACCGACGCCGGCACCACGTCTCCCCGGCTTTCTCTGCCCCCGTGCCCCACCGGGCAAACTTCGCTTCGGGGGTTCCACACTTCGGCAGTGGCCGGCGCCAGCCACTCGTCAACTTTTTTTCTTTTCCCCGCTTTCGTTGCCGAGCCCGGGCTGGGCTCCGGCTCACGGACGAGCGAAACCCATCCAACACCGCTGAAGGTGCGCCAGCGGCCGCTCCAAACCGCCGCGCCTTTGTTCGGCCCCGCGGGTCCCCTCTCTGACCCGGGCGAAAGCCACCGAGAAGCCAGACGGACCCCTGCCCAGCCGCCTGGCGGGTGGCTTGGAGCAGCCGCTCGGCAGCGCTGCCCTGGGAGTGCTCGGCGTCGCTTGTTCCCTCATATACGGAACTGGAGGGCCGTCAGCTCCGCGAGCGCACAACCAGCCGACCTCCGCCCAGCGGCAGGTCGCAGAAATCACGCCGGCTTGTACGATGACGTAGGCGGAGGCAGAGCGCAACAGCGACCCCTTGGCGACAAGCGCGATCTCCGCGGAGAGCACGTCTACTCGCCGAGGGAGAGCACGTCTACTCGCCGAGGGAGAGCACGTCTACTCGCCGAGGGAGAGCACGTCTACTCGCCGAGGGAGAGCACGTCTACTCGCCGAGGGAGAGCACGTCTACTCGCCCAGGGAGAGCACGTCTACTCGCCCAGGGAGAGCACGTCTACTCGCCCAGGGAGAGCACGTCTACTCGCCCAGGGAGAGCACGTCTACTCGCCCAGGGAGAGCACGTCTACTCGCCCAGGGAGAGCACGTCTACTCGCCCAGGGAGAGCACGTCTACTCGCCCAGGGAGAGCACGTCTACTCGCCCAGGGAGAGCACGTCTACTCGCCCAGGGAGAGCACGTCTACTCGCCGAGGGAGAGCACGTCTACTCGCCGAGGGAGAGCACGTCTACTCGCCGAGGGAGAGCACGTCTACTCGCCGAGGGAGAGCACGTCTACCTCCCGCCTGAGGGAGAGCACGGGGGGGGGGGGACAAAGACAGGCGGCAGCAGCTTCGGTGAACGTCACCCGGGAGGCGACCGGGGCTGTCCCGGGGCAGTCCCGGGAAGCCGGCGTCCGACACAGGGAACCGTCAGCTGCCGGACCGGGGCGAATCCCCGCGGCCACGGCAGGGGTGGGGGCTCGAAGACAGCCGGCAGCCGCTTCGGTGAACGTCACCCGGGAGGAGACTGGGGCCCTCCCGGGACCGTCCCGGGAAGACGACGTTCGGCACGAGATCCCGGCCGCGGCCGGACCGGCTCGAAGCCTCGCGGTCCCGGCAGCAGCCGGAGCCGCTCGCCGCCTCGGGCTCCCGGCCCCCTACAGATCCGGCGACTCGTTCGCGGGCGGCGGGGGGGAGGCAGTGGAGGGGGTGCGGGGAGAAGCGGCAGCGGAGGCGGAGGGGGGGGGGGCTCGAAGACAGCCGGCAGCCGCTTCGGTGAACGTCACCCAGGAGGCGATCGGGGCCGTCCCGGGGCCGTCCCGGGATGCCGGCTTCCGGCACGGGGGTCCCGGCCGCGGCCGGACCGGCTCGTATCCCCGCGGCTCCGGCAGGGGGGGGGGGGCTCGAAGACAGCCGGCAGTCGCCTCGGTGAACGTCACCCGGCCGGCGACCGCGGGCCGTTCCGGGGCCGTCCCGGGAAGCCTGCGACAGGCACGGGGTCCCAGCCGCGGCCGGACCGACTCGAAGCCCCGCGGCCCCGGCACAGGGGAGGCCCAAAGACTGGCGGCAGCCGCTTCGCTGAACGTCACCCGGCCGGCGACCGGGGCCGTCCCGGGGCCGTCCCGGGATGCCGGCATCCGGCACGGGGTCCCGGCCGCGGCCGGAGCGGCTCGAATCCCCGCGGTCCCGGCAGCAGCCGGAGCCGCTCGCCGTTCGGGCTCCCGGCACCCTACGGATCCGGCGACTCGTTCGCCGGCGGCGGGGGGGAGGCAGTGAAGGAGGTGCGGGCAGAAGCGGCAGCGGAGGCGGAGGCGGGGGGGGGGGCTCGAAGACAGCCGTCAGCCGCTTCGGAGAACGTCACCCGGCCGGCGACCGCGGCCGTTCCGGGGCCGTCCCGGGAAGCCTGCGACAGGCACGGGGTCCCGGCCTCGGCCGGACCCGCACTGGGTGCCGCCGCCTCGGGCTCTCGGGACGGTATGGATCCGCCGACTCGTTCGCCGGCGGCGGGGGGAGGCAGTGGAGGGGGTGCGGGGAGAAGCGGCAGCGGAGGCGGAGGGGGGGGGGGGCTCGAAGACAGCCGGCAGCCGCTTCGGTGAACGTCACCCGGCCGGCGACCGGGGCCGTCCCGGGGCTGTCCGGGGATGCCGGCTTCCGGCACGGGGGTCCCGGCCGCGGCCGGACCGGCTCGAATCCCCGCGGGTCCCGGCAGCAGCCGGAGCCGCTCGCCGTTCGGGCTCCCGGCACCCTACAGATCCGGCGACTCGTTCGCGGGCGGCGGGGGGAGGCAGTGGAGGGGGTGCGGGCAGAAGCGGCAGCGGAGGCGGAGGGGGGGGGGGCTCGAAGACAGCCGGCAGCCGCTTCGGTGAACGTCACCCGGCCGGCGACCGGGGCCGTCCCGGGGCCGTCCGGGGGATGCCGGCTTCCGGCACGGGGTCCCGGCCGCGGCCGGAGCGGCTCGAATCCCCGCGGTCCCGGCAGCAGCCGGAGCCGCTCGCCGTTCGGGCTCCCGGCACCCTACAGATCCGGCGACTCGTTCGCCGGCGGCGGGGGGAGGCAGTGGAGGGGGTGCGGGGAGAAGCGGGCCGCGGAGGCGGAGGGGGGGGGGGGGGGCTCGAAGACAGCCGGCAGCCGCTTCGGTGAACGTCACCCGGGAGGCGACCGGGACCGGCCCGGGAAGCCATCGTCCGGCCCCGGATCCCGGCCGCGGCCGGACCGGCTCGAAGCCCCGCGGCCCCGGCACGGGGGAGGCCCAAAGACTGGCGGCAGCCGCTTCGCTGAACGTCACCCCGGCCGGCGACCGGGGCCGTCCCGGGGCCGTCCCGGGATGCCGGCTTCCGGCACGGGGGTCCCGGCCGCGGCCGGAGCGGCTCGAATCCCCGCGGTCCCGGCAGCAGCCGGAGCCGCTCGCCGTTCGGGCTCCCGGCACCCTACGGATCCGCCGACTCGTTCGCCGGCGGCGGGGGGAGGCAGTGGAGGGGGTGCGGGCAGAAGCGGCAGCGGAGGCGGAGGGGGGGGGGCTCGAAGACAGCCGTCAGCCGCTTCGGTGAACGTCACCCGGCCGGCGACCGGGGCCGTCCCGGGGCCGTCCGGGGATGCCGGCTTCCGGCACGGGGTCCCGGCCGCGGCCGGAGCGGCTCGAATCCCCGCGGTCCCGGCAGCAGCCGGAGCCGCTCGCCGTTCGGGCTCCCGGCACCCTACAGATCCGGCGACTCGTTCGCCGGCGGCGGGGGGGAGGCAGTGGAGGGGGTGCGGGGAGAAGCGGCAGCGGAGGCGGAGGGGGGGGGGGGGGCTCGAAGACAGCCGGCAGCCGCTTCGGTGAACGTCACCCGGGAGGCGACCGGGACCGGCCCGGGAAGCCATCGTCCGGCCCGGGATCCCGGCCGCGGCCGGACCGGCTCGAATCCCCGCGGCCCCGGCACGGGGGAGGCCCAAAGACTGGCGGCAGCCGCTTCGCTGAACGTCACCCGGCCGGCGACCGGGGCCGTCCCGGGGCCGTCCCGGGATGCCGGCTTCCGGCACGGGGTCCTGGCCGCGGCCGGACCGGCTCGAATCCCCGCGGTCCCGGCAGCAGCCGGAGCCGCTCGCCGTTCGGGCTCCCGGCACCCTACGGATCCGGCGACTCGTTCGCCGGCGGCGGGGGGGAGGCAGTGGAGGCGGTGCGGGCAGAAGCGGCAGCGGAGGCGGAGGGGGGGCGGGGGGGGACGATAGTGGCGGGGGGCGGGGGGTGCTCGAAGGCAGCCGGCAGCCGGTTCGGTGAACATTCGCCGGGGCGGGGGGGGCGACCTGTCCGTGCCCGGGGCAGCCCCGGGAAGCCGGCAGCCAGCACGGGGGGTCCCGGCAGCACCTGTTCCCTGCCCTGGGACTTGCCGTGCCCGGCGGCCGGTTGCCGGGTGGGGGGAGCGATGAGAGGCAGGGCGCAGCGGCCGGGGGCAGCGCCGGGCCGCAGCGGGGGGCTGGGCGGGTGGGGTAGGCGTCGAGCGGCAAGCCCTCGGCTGC
>NW_027143098.1:2500-85413 GCF_026170545.1 Melanerpes formicivorus
ACATGTCTGTCTACTCCTGGGCTTTTCAATGCTTTACAGCAAGGGTCCTTGCAGTCTTTCTGGGTAAACTGAAGCACATCTCAGATTCCAAATTGCAAGGCAAGCAAGGTTTGGCTTCTAGGACTTGCAGGGCTAAGGCTTGTGGCTTCTCCCAGATCTTGGACAAGGCAAGGCAAGGCACTCACTCTTTGGGCTAGTATTTACAGATTTCCCGAGACAATTATGGCCAGTAGCAACAAAGATTAAGAGATAGAAACCTGATACTTTAACCTATAGAATCAGTTTTCTGCAAACCTGGCCAAAGACACACATACCTGGCCTACTTGGGCCCTAGAGCATGTTCAGGCATGCCTGAGCAATGTGGGCAATCTCCTGAAAAACAGACCTCCTGGCTCCTGCTCCATTGCCTGGTTCAGGTCATTTTTGAGACTTTCGTCCCTTCAGGATACACCTTTTATTCATCACACTTATTTTACAGTTAAACTTATACTAGGGCTTCTGCATAAAGAGAAAAAAAAACCCAACATTTAACAAATGGAAAGTATAGAGCTACATGCTGACAGAATATATGGAGTATGAGTAAATCTTCTTTGCCAGAGTACATACTAGATCTTGCTAGAATCTTATAGCAATAAAGCACGTCTATTCTTGGAGTTCCTTAAGCATCATTTATCTAAAAAAAGAAAGTTAAATTATAATGCACTGAAGTTACATCTGAGAAGGTAAGATGAATGTACAGTTGCTTCAGGAATAATGCAACTTTTAAAACTATTTACAGCCCAAGAAATTATTAGCACACCCTAAAGATTCTATTTAAAACTAAACATGAGAGTAATAGAGAGAGTACACAAAGGAAAACAAGATATTTGAAGACAAAAGCAGATTGGGGGGAGGGGGGTAATATTTTGTTTGTTGTTGGCTTGTTTATGTTTTGAAGCCATACTTTCCATATTGTTGAAATTTTGCAAGATCTTGATGGTTTATGCAGTCAAGCTTAGGATCTTCTTTGTTTCCTGGGTCATCAGTATGGCAACAATACTGTAATGAAGTGACTTTATTCACATTAGTTACAGTCTTTGCTGGACTGTGTTATGTTCTGTCCATGTTAAACTTAGGAGTGGTGGTCTGTTGACCTCAAAATAAAAACTAATATTAAAAAAATAATCCCCTTTGTCCTGGATAATGACATAAAATTAAGGTGATAGTTACAAAATATGATGTACTATTTACTTAATAGATATATTCTATTCATCAGTTGAAAAGGATCAAATTTGCAGTGGGGTCCATATCACTCAATATGAGATTTGTGCAGTATAGACAACCAAATGTGAATCAGTCAGTCTTACCTCCATTTGTATTTGAAGAAATGAAACATGCACAATTGAAATGACTCCCTTGGATATAATTTTTAGATAAAAAGTGATTTAGAGAACCTTCATTGGCTATGTTTGGCTTCTGGACATCTGACTCAGTTGTGCAGCTGTGAGTTTCAGTTCAAGTCTATCCACAATGAAAATAAAGATTTTTTTTCCAAGCCCTCTAGCATAAATGTAGCCTACCAGTCTGCCATTCTGTTATTTATGTCTCTCTATGAGACTTTTTTTTTTTTAATGGTACAGCAAGACAGATAGCTTGGTACAGATAGCTCAGATGGTATTCACCTCTGTCCCCTATGATATTAAAATTAACTCAAACATCTTAGTCATATACTGAAATTAGTCATTTCAGGTAACAGTAAATACCATGGGAAATACAATGGAATTGATGGAATTCCATTAAAATAGAGAAAGGAAATATTTTGTATTTGCCCAGATAGAAATTTTATCTGTATTTGAAAAATTCTTTCATATTTAACTAAACAAGGCACTTAATATTTTCCACACAAGCTGAAATTCTCAGCTATAAACTAATTTGTAAAGAGTCAGCACTCAAAAGTGGAGAAAATTCAAGCCTATGGCTAAACAAAGAGCCAAAAAAGTTTGATGATTCAAGGTCCAGGTCATTACTGCTGTGGTAGCTTTAGATCCCATTACACAGATGGTTAATTGGCTAACAAGCAGGGAACAGAGTAAGAGTGAGCAAGCACTTTTCTATGAGGCTTACAATCCCATCTGATCAAAGCTGTCATGGATGCATTGATTGATCTAGGACATCTAGCTGCAAGTGTCCACACATCTGAAAGGCTCTGCTTCTGCCCACAAATTTCATTTCCCCTTATGGTAGTTTGAGTCAAAGCCTATACAACTAGGCAGTGCTCCACAACTGGTATCTCTGCCTAGTACTGGTGTGTCCCGAAGGAACAAAAACCCTCAAAAATGCTCTGAACCAGACAATGAGGAAGGAGCCCGTAGGTCTGGTTTTTCAGGTTTTCAGGTCTGGTTTTTTTATTGCCCAGGCTTCTCTGAACATGTCCTGGAGCCCCAGTGGGCCAGATGGGTGTGCCTTTGGCCACGTTTGGAGGAAAACCCTTTCTAGAGGATACAGTGTCAGGGTTTTATCCCTCAGTCTGTGTTGTCACTGGCCATTATTGTCTCGGGAAAGCTATAAGTACCAGCCCAAAGAGCCAGAGCCTTGTCTTGCAATTGTCCACACTCTGGAAGGAATCACAAGCCTTGCTTGGAAACCAAACTGTGTTTCAATTTGCCCAGACAGGACTGCAAAGACCCCTCACTGTATTAGTGTTGTAAAGCCCAGGGGCAGACAGATGCGTCTTGCCAGGCTGAGAGGTGAACCTCTGGAGGAGCTGAGCCCCCAGAAAAATTTTATTTTATTGGAAGAGGTGACGAGGGCCGCTGCAAAGAATTGCAGCAGAAGAACCACTTTTGTACAAAGTGTTCAGCTATAAAGTCTTCAGGAGTAAATCCTGTCTCAGCAACACGCTGCAAACACCAACACAAAGTGGAACTGTGCTCCTGCAGCTTCCATGTGGTCGACACCATTTTGGTTTTGTTTAAATCCTAGCATGTGCCATGAGGTATCAGGATCAGTGAGTAACTATGAAATCTGATTTTTATAAGCATCTACTGAAGGTCTGTTGCCTTAAGGAACTCTGGAGCTCCACCCACCCTCCCCCACCCCCCCCCCTTGTGGGCAATCGCTGGCTTCATTGCCGATGTTCCTTTTTTCTTTACAGTTTAAAGTGCAGTTTGTCATTTCTGGATTTTCATACATATTGTTTAAATTGTTACTTGTTCCTGCTGGTGAGGTATCTGTTCCACAACAGAATATTTCGAACCCGTAAATAGGTTTTATTAATTTTTTTGTGGGATTTTTATTATTAATAAAATTATTAATATTTGTATTAATCATTCATCGTATTGAATATTAAATAGCCTTTTAACCAATCATAACATAGTGCCATGAAGGTATTACAGGGATAAATGGGTTACGCCACCTCTGCAGGACTAGTCATGCCATGCCGGATCTGTCCCTATTCCTGTTAGGTGCATGCTGGAGTGCTCATTCAGAGGCTGTATGGATTCAGACTTTGATGGTGTGCTGCACGGATAATTTCAAGGTTACTCCTCAGTATGACCTTTTGTTCAAAGCCTGTACTCTTGAAGGGAGCATCTGGGTTATAGCAAAGAAAACCTTGTTAGAATGAATACAGATCTATTGAAAATGCCACACAAATACAGTAACATTAGCTAGGCTGAAAAATTAACATTAATAACTATCTCATTATATTGGTGATAAGGAGTGAAAGTGAGTAAATCCATTATGAAATATATTGCAATTTCCTCAAAATCATGTAGTGTTGATATTGCATGAGCGAAGATCCTGGGATAGATACTGCCTGATAGACTTCTAACAGACTCAGTGTGTAGAACATGACTGTGTTATTTCTCAAAGTCTGCGCCAAATACTTTGTACTCTTTTGATATTTTTCATGTAGGACATCAGAGTCCTTTAATCAAGATCTCATAACTGGCCCTTCTGCCATTATATATACTTAATTTAACTCACAGTTAAACTTAGGACTAGTTTTGTATCTCTTCTAGTATCTTTGTTGCACATCCAAAAGATTGTGCACACTTATTTCTGTAGTGTGTGTTTCTGTGAGTTTCACTGTAAACATAGTCCAGTATATGAGAATTGGCTCAGACATTTACTTGATAAAGTCTTTTCTCTCCAAGGTATTTAATTTAATAATTTTATTGGCAACTACATACTACACATTTATTAGGGTTTTATTCCCCTCAAGAGCACAGTCTCTTCTCTAAATAGTAATTTGTTGCTGTACTAGTTTATCAGAGAGGTATGCCTGAAGATTTCTGTTAACAGTGCATATTATGTATGGCAATTCCATGCAAAGACTCACTAATTAGAATTGAGGAGAAAGCATGGAGATTTTGCTCAGCTATACATGACAAAACTAAGTGGATTAATATAAAATACTAACAACTGATAGATTGCAATTCACTCTTTTGCTCAATGGAAAGGCTTACTGAGGAGCCAAAGTCTGTGGGGAAGCTAAACCTTATCTAATATTTCACATGTGGGATGATTCATGGTTCCAAGTGGAGCTTGGATTTAATGATTAGCTGTTAGTGGTTATTAGAAGGTGCTAACCTTTAGCATCATATGTAGCCACATTGCAAATATGATGTACTTCAAAAAGAAAATTTTCCCAAGTCTGAAGATAACCACAAGACCCATTTGCTTCTCAGGCTCCTCATGGCTGGTATTTTCCCTGTATATGTTTTTCTCTTTGTCTCTATCTCTGTGGGTACACACAACCACCATCTGAAAATGAAATATGCACTGGCCTCATGACACCCCCCTGGCTGTCAGATTCCTTCTCTTCCTCACAAGGCTGAGATTACATTACAAGAACAGGATCAAACACATTGTGTACTTTTGAGCACCTGCTCACTCCCATTCTTATGATAGCTTGATCAATGAATTTTATTTCAATTCTCATACTTAAAAATTCTGTTGGCTTACAAATGAAGAATGTACAAGACAGCAATCAGTAACCTAAATTGCAATAAACATTAAATAAAAGACCTCACAATGTCACCATCCCTACAAGTGTTTGATTTTACAGTAACGGGGGGGAGGGGGGAAGCGGGAAGCGCCATTTTTACTGGTGCTAGATTCAGAATACAAGGTCCAGACTACTGCTCTCTCTCTCTTTCCCCATTGTATTCAGTTCTATGCTGACCATTCATCACTAAGGATTGACACATATTCTGTTCTATCACAGCATACAGAAATATCTTCATGAGAACAGAGGACACTGTTATTTACAAATAAAAAGGCAGGTGTGCTCATCTCTTTAATATTCTCTTACTATCAAAAGAAACAGTTAAAGTACACAACATAAATCACTTTTTAGGGTTTTATTGGTTTGTTTTTTTCGTCTCTTGTAATGCAAGAGTGAAACATTTTGGGAGGATTAATTTTTCCATTTCATTGTAAAGAGAAATTGCCTGTGGTTCAAAGTAAGGTGAAGATAAGTCTGGATAAGGATTCCAACCTCAGATAAGTGATCAAGAAATAAAAAATACTTAACGGTAAGAGCTCTCAGTTTGGTTTTAAATGGTGAAAACAAATACTGTGATCACTTCAGAGGTGCAATTTGTCATTCACATCTGGTTTCAACACACAGTAAGCAGATTATGAAATCACTTCTGGCTGATACAGATGTATAAAGGTTGTATATTCCAGACTGGTTGGGCTTGATTCGCTTTTTGAAGGCTCAAGAATATGGATTAGCCCTTAACCCACAAGAATCTTTGGTGATAGGCAGATTCTTTGTCCACTATGTTGAGGAAAAAGTTATTTGCTTTCATATGAAAAGGCAGGCAATCAACAGAGATTTGATGGTGACCTCACAGGAAAGGGACAGAATCTAAAGAGGAAGGAACAAAGCAGAAGAACTAATTAAGGATAAATGCTAACTGGTAGGAATTATAGTACAGTATAAAATGAACAGAAAGACTTGAACTTATGCCCAGAAATCCTGAATCCTTCCTACTTGAAATTAAAAAAAAAAAAAAAAAAAAAACAACAAAAAAAAAAAAAAAAGTGGTGGTGGGGGAAGCAGACAATATGTGATCAGGAAATTAAAACTATATCAGGACATATATACATGTAAGTTCTCAGTACATATTTATGGACTTTTGTTATATCACAACTTTCTTGAAAGGAATGAGAAAAGAACAAAAACCATAAGAAATTGTTTACAGCAGTTTCTCTTCTCTGTGATTAATACAAGAACAAGAGAATATCTAAATATGATATTGTGAGAAATGTCTATTCACTATGGTCCTAGACTGCAAAGATTGTTTCTGCAGGACATTAGAATCATAAAATTGCCAGGGTTGGAAGTGACCTCAAGGATCACCTAGTTTCAATGCCCCTGACATGAGCAGGGACACCTCACACTAGATTGGGTTGTACAGAGTCCCATCAACTACATCCCTGGGCAATCTGCTCCAGTGTCTCACGACTCTAATGGTGAAGAACTTCTTTATTAACATTCAATCTGAATCTACCCACTTCTAGTTTTGCTCTGTTCCCCCTAGTCCTATCACAACCTGAGACCTTAAAAAGTCCCTCACCAGCTTTCACAGTACCACAGTGTCACAGTATCACTAAGGTTGGAAGAGACCTCAAAGATCACAATTTTTTAATATATTTTTTTCATTTTTCATTTTTTATTTTTTATTTTTTAACTAACTGGAACAAAACTGGTTGCAATTCTGGAAATAATCTAAACTACAAAAAATTCAGCTATGTAAATGAGACATGCCTAGGTTCTTATCTATCCCTCAGTTAGTCCTGTTAAACAGAATCCTGTTCTGTTCCCACTTTTTTTTTTTTAAATTATTTTACGTTATTTGGGTGGGGTTTATAGTATAATGGGTAACAGCATATTTTGATGGAAATATTTTATTTGATTGGAATGAGAATATGCAGGAGGAGCCAGGACACTGTTGTCACCCAAGACTGTCATCCCTTGGCAAGGGAATAGAAATTCAAATAAAACACCTATTAATTAAGCAACATGCTGGAATTAATAAGATGTGGTCTGGTAGATTCAGCTTTGTTATCAAGGTTTTAGCAGATGTTATTACATCAATAAAAAACTTGATAACAAAACTTTATAATTTTTCATTATTATTTTTTTCACAGCCATGCATAGAAATCTAAGTTAGACAAAGGACAAAGAAGCAACAGAAAATGTCAGGTACTTGCATGATCAATGGTTAATGAGAGTAGTTGGGACAGCAAGAATTGTTGCTAATTTCTAGGATTTCCTTTTTCTGAATTCCCACATTGCTAACTGCTCACATTTGGTATTATAAAATGTTTCTGTGATTCTCTGAATCACAGAATAATCAAGGTTGGAAGAGACCTCAAAGATCATCAAGTCCAACCTGTCACCACAGACCACATGACTAAACCATGGCACCAAGTGCCATGTCAAATCCCCTCTTGAACACCTTCAGGGACAGTGACTCCACCACCTCCCTGGGCAGCCCATTCCAATGCATAACAACTCTCTCAGTGAAGAACTTTCTCCTCACCTCAAGCCTAAACTTCCCCTGGTGCAGCTTCAGACTGTGTCCTCTTGTTCTGGTGCTGGTTGCCTGGGAGGAGAGACCAACCCCCACCTGGCTACAACCACTTTTCAGGTAGTTGTAGACAGCAATAAGGTCTCCCCTGGCCTCCTCTTCTCCAGACTAAATAATCCCAGCTCCCTCAGCCTCTCCTTACAGGGCTTGTTCTCAAGGCTTCTCACCAGCCTTGTTGCCCTTCTCTGGACACGTTCAAGCGTCTCAATGTCCTTCTTAAACTGAGGGGCCCAGAACTGGGCACAGGACTCAAGATGCGGCCTAACCAGTGTTACATACAGGGGCACAATGACCTCCCTGCTCCTGCTGGCCACACTATTCTGGATGCAGGCCAGGATGCCCTTGGCCTTCTTGGCCACCTGGGCACACTGCTGGATCATGTTTAGGCAGCTGTCAATCGACACCCCCAGGACCCTTTCTGTTTGGCAGCTCTCCAGCCACTCCGACCCCAGCCTGTAGCTCTGTATGGGTTTATTGTGGCCAAAGTGCAGCACCCAGCACTTGGATTTGTTAAATGCCATCCTATTGGACTCTACCCATCTGTCCAGTTGGTCAAGGTCCCTCTGCAGAGCCCTTCCACCCTCTAACAGATCAACACCTGCTCCCAACTTGGTGTCATCTGCAAATTTGCTGATGACTGTCTCAATCCCCTCATCCAGATCATCAATGAAGATATTAAAGAGGATGGGGCATAGCACTGATCCCTGGGGGACACCACTGGTGACTGGCCACCAGCTGGATGTGGCACCGTTCATGACCACTCTCTGGGCTCGGCCCTCCAGCCAGCTCCTAACCTAGCACAGGGTGTTGCTGTCCAAGCCATGAGCTGACATCTTGACCAGCAGTTTGCTGTGGGGGACAGTGTCAAAGGCCTTGCTGAGGTCCAGGTAGACTACATCCACAGCCTTCCCCACATCAACCAGGCAGGTCACCTGATCATAGAAGGAGATCAGGTTGGTCAGTCAGGACCTACCCTCCCTATAGCGCTAGATATGTGGGTAAAACATGCACATGGAGGAGAGTGATTGGAAGGGGATTGGAAGCCTGTCTCTAAAGCGCAGCAGATTTAGTATAACAAGAACCTACCCACTGAATGGTATTCATCAATTGCTAAACTGTGTAGTGCAGAGCCAAAAACAGCCAGAACTTCATATCTACTTGTCTTCTTTTACCATCCTATATTGCCTGTGATTTCTCTGGACAACGATCTTTTCTTTCCATTTTATTAATTCCCTGTTTCCCAAGCAGATTCATCCACCAGCTCAGATGAAACACTAGCATTCAAAATCTGTATTCATAGGCAGCTTATGGTATGTCACATTACATTAGTCACCCATAAGCTCAGTCATGAGTCACTGTTTTATAGCCTGGTGTGTTGGCTGTTAAATCATTCCCCTTTTGTGTTAAGAAAGAGACACCAGTGATAAGAAGCAAAATTAATCCTTTGCATAATTCTGCCTGTCAATGACCCAAATAAAATAATTTGTTGTGGGGTTTTTGTTTTGTTTTGTTTTGTTTTGTTTATTTTGTAAAAAAAATATTATTATTCCTTGTATTGACTCTCTTTTACAGATATTTTACAGTCTTGTGTAGAATTTTTTACTTGATATTTAATATTCATGTTGGATGGATCTTAGTTCTATGCTAAAACTCAAAGCTGGTAGTCTTGAAGAAGAGGATGAAGGTTTCTAATGAACTTCTCATAAGAGATTTCCTATGACAGACTGTACAAACCACTTTCTATTTATTATTTTACACCTTTGCTATTTAACTATATCAACTAATTAACTTTAATGAAAATTAGATACTTTGCTAAAGATGCACACACCTTACTATTACAAAAAATAACAGCAATTAGCTACAGTGCTGTGATATCTATAAAATATATTGTACAAGCAGCAAGGTCCACAATTTTAGATACATTTAGGCACCTAGATATGTAAAGTTGTCAGCTGGGAGGATAGTTTGTAAGTGCTGCGGCAGTAAGCTGTCTTTGACTTATATGGCAGTTAAGCAATGGGCTGTCTAATATTTTTATTTCCAATTTATAAGTAAAAAAAATAAACAGGTTAAAATCTTTTAGGAAAAAATATCAATTTCAAGAAATACTTTTAAAACACCTTTGTATTTTGGGGTTTTAGAGAGAAGGAAAAGAAGGACAAAGAGTCATGTCTTTGTATTTAAAATCCTAATGGTCTGAGCATTATGCAGAGTACAAAAGGCTTAAGCACAGTTTGCTCATCTGGTTCAGGTGTTTGTTCACAGAATTCAACAGCTGCCCAAACTTCTCATCACTCCAAACCTCTCAATTTTGCCTTGATCCCTCCTTTTGAATCACTTACATTTTGCATGAAATATGTTACATCACCAAAGATCAAAATAATTCACCTTTTAATTTTTTGCTAGTGAGATTAATGAGTGGATTTTCACACTTTCTTGATGATAATGTCTGCAAAGAACTGCATCTACCAGGGGATGAAATTTTTCACCCTTCTTTTACTTCAACTACTAGCTTCCTCAAATCTGTCTTCTGAGGTGTTGAAGACACAGATTTCTGAGATCTCTGTATACAGAGAAATATCATGTAGTGTGAAGCTGTTGCAAACAGCATTTAAGGGCAAATAAACTAGAAAGCTTAGACATATAACTAGAAACTTAAAATTAAATGTCATGGGGAAATGTAAAAAGATATGGAAAAGGATAACAGAACACAGCTAAGATTCTATGAAAAAGAAAATCTAGAGTAGCAGTGATAAAAGTGACTTACTGGATACAATAACTGACCAGTATGACCTGAAATCACCATGCAAAATGAGAGCAAAAAGTCCATACAATTCTACCTCTCTGATGTACAGCTACTCTTTAATGCAACACAGATGGGTTGATTCATTTTTCTACAAGGCTGCAAAAAAATGCATGGGCAGCCCTTCCTTCCAAAAATTGCAAGGGAAAAGAAAGAGGGTGTTTTAAAAAAAATATTTTAAATCAGGATTGATATATGGATAAGGACAGGAATAATCTGTTAAGGACTAGGAATAATCTGTTGTCCCTGAAGAATGGTGCAAAAAATTACACTGGAAAAGTGCAAATCTTCACCAGCGAGGACTCTGATTACAGCAACACCCAAGTTACAGAAGTTAAAAGCAAGAACTGGGAAAATTAGAAACCACCCATTGTAAGCAAAGATTAGGTTGTAGACCACCTAAGCAATCAGAAAGTACACAACCTGGTTAATTCTATTCTATTCTATTCCATTCCATTCCATTCCATTCTATTCTAATTCTAATTCTAAAGTTCATAGGACCTGTCAGTATCCATCCATGGATCCTGAGGGAACTGACAGATGAAGTTGTCTTTCCATCATATTTGAAAAGTCATGGTAATATAGGGAAGTCCCCATTGACTGGAAAAATTAAAATATAACCCACATTTTCAAAAAGGGGAAAAAGGAGAACTGTAGGCCAGCTAGTCTCATCTCTATTCTCTGCAAGATCATGGATCAGATCCTCCTAGAAACTCTTGCTAAGGCACATGAAAATGAGGAGGTGTTTAATGGCAGCCAACAGGGCTTGATCATGGACAAACCATGCCTGATAAATTTGGTGGCCTTCTATCATGTGGTAGCATCATTGATGGACAAGTGGAAAGCAACTGATGTCATCTACTTAGACAAGTGCAAAATATTTGACACTGTCCATTATGACATGCTTGTCTTCAAATTGGAGAGGTATGAATTTGATGGGTGGCTTACTTGGTGGATAAGGAATTAGCTTGATCACAGAATCACAGAGTGTTAGGGGTTGAGACCTCTAGAGGTCATCTATTCCAACCCACCTGCCAAAGCAGGATCACTTAGGACAAAACACACAGGAATAAACCCAGGATGGTTTTGAAAGTCTTCAGAGAAGGAGGTGATTCCACTCCGAGTGATATAAGGTCAATAGCCTGCTGTCTAGGTGGAGGCAAGTGACAACTGATATTCCTCAAGAGTCAGTACTGGGACCAGAGTTGTTTAACATTGTGGTGGTTTAGGCTGGGTGCTGGCCCAGATGCCACTGCACAGACCACACCTGGGAGGTCCCTACGGGTGGGCCCAGCCCAGGGGGGTGGTCACAGGAAACCAGGTATTTCATTCCCATAATGCCCTGCTCCCCTATAAAATGTCCATGCAGAGTCTTCACTTCCTCTTTCGTCCCCAGCTGCTGCCTAGGTAAAATGGCGTGAGCTGCCTCCCTTGGGCCTGCCCAGGCCCAAGGCTGGGTTAGGGGGGGCAGAAAGAGCCCTGGGGGGTTTGGGTGTAGCCCCAGGTGGGGATGGGACGTTCTTGGGTATGTTGTGGGATTTCTCTCTTTTGTCACAGTGCTTATGGTTCTCTGTAAAGCTTTCATTGTTGTTGTTTTTTTAAAATTGTTTTTCTATTTAAACTTTCCATCACTTTTGCAATCTGTTTCTCTGAGTTGTTATTTCCGCCTTTGGTGGGGAGGGGATCTGCCCCAACCCATTGCAAACATCTTTCTCAACAACATGGACAGTGGCTTTGAGGGCACTCACAGCAAGTTTGTTTATGACATCAAGCTGTGTGGTGTGGTCAAGAAGTGCTCTCTGTTTACATGCCATTTTATTACCCAACTCCTGAATTTTTTAAGGTCTTTCTGCAATTTGTCGCAATGGACTTCATCCTTATTACCTTGAAGGACTCATATCATCAGCAGACTTTGTCACATTGCATCCACTTTTCCAGGTCAATTATGACTATGTTAAACACCGGATCCAGCACCCTGAGTGACTTCATCAGTGGAGAGGACTGATCAATTATTTATTCCTGTTCAGTCTTCCTGAGTTTATGTAATCTGTTTTCTTCAGCTGAATGAAACTTTCAAGTGTTTTAATAATACTGGTCTAATTATAAAAAGATATCTTTCAACTTTGCTCTTTATCCATTCCTACTTTTTCTCAAATCCATTGCAAGAGGTGGTACACATAGGCACTCACTTTCCATGAAAAGCCTCTGTGCCACCTACTAATTTTTAATTGACTTAAGTTTTCTATGTTTTTTTTAAAAACAAAATACCATGGTTTTATATAGATCTCCTTTCTGAAGTTTTGCACAACTGTGTTGACAACACAGACAATAAAATATTGCAAAATAACCTATTTTTCAGACTACCAAGTCCATACCCTTCTGATGTTGATCAATATCCACCTGGTGTCCGTCTTATCCTTAGACTAGCAACTCTTTTATGAAGGGTTACTGGCATTTTTCAAGCTATTTACTTTTTTTTTTTTTTTAATGTATATATTTCCATTGCAATGATCCAGGTCATGAGGTCAGGACTGACATTAGCAGGTACTATTGTAATAACATAAATAATCCCAAAGAGGGCCAAAGGTGTAAGACTTCTGAGGTGTGAGTCCTGAATGTCATCCAGAAGAAATACATTCTTTGGAATATATATATATTTTGCTGTTATCCTTTCTTCAAACAAGAGAATCCATACATAATAAAAGTAAATGTTTTTACTATAGGAAAACTGTTGACTCCATACCACCTGTATGTCCCCACAAAGACTTCAGTAATATTTTACACTTGAACAAAAGAGGAACGAATGTTATTAAAAGCTATATTACTAAAACACTCAATCATGGTATTAAGTATTATCCCTTCCACTTTTGGCAAGCCAAAATCATTTATGCTCCAGATGTGTTCCCTTCCAGAGAAGTTTAATGGGCTCTGATTCCATCTGTTCTTGCTACTGTGGAAGTAAAATCCACTTAAGTGATGAAAACATAGCCCAAAATAAATAGCAAAATACACCTCATGCTGTGAAAACAAAAAAAAAAAAAAATGAAAAAAAAAACCACCCAAAATCAAACCAGTATCTGTTGAAGTAATATTTATCACTCAAATCAGTAATGTTGCAAGGATCAAAGAAAATATATTTACCAGTAGGGTGTTGGGTATAGATGATTTAGACTTTGCAAAAAAGAACAGTAAGATGTTGAGTCCTGAATGTAATTTTAATATATTAGATTCCTTTGACAACAGTTCTGCCCTGTTATAATTCGAGTAGAAGTGAAAATATTAATGTAACAACCAAAAGAGTAACTTCTGAAAGAATATTCTATTCTATAAAAGAGGAGATAAGGCTCTGCAATATGGTGCTTTCATGAAAATTCAGCAATTCCTGTGCAATGACAAAGCAACAAAAAAGAAATATCTTTTCTCTGAAATTTAGCTTCCATTTTATGCAATCAAAATGCATCAACATTTAGTAAAGAACAAGGAACTCTTTCTGAAGAACACATTCAGTTTCTGACTCACTGTCATGGTTTCACCCCAGCCAGCAACCGAGCCACACACAGCGGCTCACTCACTCCCCTGAAGTGCAATGACAGGAAAGAATGAGAAGGATAAAAGTGAGAGAAGTTGTGAGTTTAGAGAAAGAGACTTGACTAGAATAGAATAGAATACAATAGAATAGAATAGAATAGAACAAACCAGGTTGGAAGAGACCTTCAAGATCATCGCGTCCAACCTATCATCCAACACTACCTAATAAACTAACCCATGCAACCAAGCACCCTGTCAAGTCCCCTCCTGAACACCTCCAGTGACGGCGACTCCACCACCTCCCCGGGCAGCCCATTCCAATGGGCAATCACTCTCTCTGTGTAAAACTTCCTCCTGACCTCCAGCCTGAACTTCCCCTGGCGCAGCCTGAGACTGTGTCCTCTTGTTCTGTTACTGGCTGCCCGGGAGAAGAGACCAACCTCTGCCTGTTTACAACCCCCCTTCAGGTAGTTGTAGAGAGCAATAAGGTCACCCCTGAGTCTCCTCCTCTCCAGGCTAAGCAGCCCCAGCTCCCTCAGTCTCTCCTCATAGGGTTTGTATTCCAAGCCCCTCACCAACTTCGTTGCCCTTCTCTGGACTCGTTCCTGCAAATCAACATCCTTCCTAAACTGAGGGGCCCAGAACTGGACACAGTACTCGAGGTGTGGCCTAACCAGTGCAGTGTACAGGGGCAGAATGACCTCCCTGCTCCTGCTGGCCACACTGTTCTTAATGCAGGCCAGGATGCCATTGGCTCTCCTGGCTGCCTGGGCACACTGCAGGCTCCTGTTCATCCTAACATCAACCAGCACCCCGAGGTCCCTCTCTGCCTGGCTGCTCTCCAGCCACTCTGACCCCAGCCTGTAGCTCTGCATGGGGTTGTTGTGGCCAAAGTGCAGAACCCGGCACTTGGATGTGTTAAATTTCACGCTGTTGGATTCTGCCCATCTGTCCAGCCTGTCGAGGTCTCTCTGCAAAGCCTCTCCTACCCTCTAGCAGATCAACTCCTGTCCCCAGCTTGGTGTCATCAGCAAATTTACTGATGATAGACTCAATGCCCTCATCCAGATCATCAATAAAGATGTTAAAGAGGATGGGGCCCAACACTGATCCCTGGGGGACTCCACTACTGACTGGCCGCCAGCTGGATGTGGCACCATTCACCACCACTCTCTGGGCTCGGCCATCCAGTCAGTTCCTAACCCAGGTCAGAGTGCTGCTGCCCAAGCCATGGGCTGACAGCTTGGCCAGGAGTTTGCTATGGGAGACGGTGTCAAAGGCCTTGCTGAAGTCCAGGTAAACTACATCCACAGGCCTCCCCACATCCACCAGGTGGGTCACCTGGTCATAGAAGGAGATCAGGTTGGTCAGGCAGGACCTGCCCTTCCTAAATCCATGCTGGTTGAGCCTGATCTCTTGGCCATCCTGTAAGTGCAGTGTTATTACACTCAGGATGACCTGTTCCATGATCTTGCCTGCCACTGAGGTCAGGCTGACAGGCCTATAATTCCCTGCCTCATCCAACCGGCCCTTCTTGTGGATGGGCACCACGTTGGCCAGCTTCCAGTCCTCTGGGACATCTCCAGTGAGCCAGGACTGCTGAAAAATGATGGACAGCGGCTTGGCCAGCTCCTCTGACAGCTCCCTCAGCACCCTAGGATGGATCCCATCTGGTCCCATGGACTTGTGGGGATCCAAGCAGCTGAGCAGATCACCAACTACCCCATTTTGGAACAGTGGAAAACTATGCTGCTCCCTGGCTCCTTCTGCCAGCTCTGCAGGCCAGCTGTCTGGAAGACATTCTGTCCTGCTAGTAAAAATTGAGGCAAAGAAGGTGTTAAGTATCCCTGCCTTTTCCTCATCCCTTATCACAACGTTCCCCTCCATGTCCACCAAGGAGTGGAGGTTGTCCTTGCCCTTCCTCTTGCTATTAATGTATTTATAGAAGGACTTTTTGTTGTCCTTCACAGCAGAGGCCAGACTAAGCTCCAAATGCGCTTTTGCCTCCCTAATTTTCTTCCTGCAAGACCTAGCAACATCCTTAAATTTTTCACGGGTTGCCTCCCCTCTCTTCCAAAGATGATACACCCTCTTTTTTTCCCTTAGTTCCATTAAAAGTTCTTTAACCATCCAGGCTGGCCGTCTGCCCCGGCGGCTCATCTTCAGGCACATTGGCACAGCCTGTCCCTGAGCCTTCAACAATTCTTCCTTGAAGTAGGACCAGCTCTCCTGGACCCCTTTGTTTTTAAGGGCTTTATCCCAAGGAATCCTCTGAATTAGTTCCTTGAGTAGCCTGAAGTACACCCTCCAGAAATCCAGAGTGGAGGTCTTCTTGCTACCCCTCTTAGCTTGACCAAATAATGAGAATTCAATTATCTCGTGGTCACTGGCCCCTAAGCACCCTCCGACCACCACATCACCCACCAACCCTTCCCTATTGGTGAAGAGGAGGTCAAGCATAGCCTTGCCCCTGGTAGGCTCTCGCAGCACCTGGGATAAGAAGCTGTCCTCCATGCATTCTAAGAACCTCCTAGATTGCCTCTTCTCTGCTATGTTAAGATCCCAGCAGATATCAGGCAAGTTGAAGTCACCCATGAGAACAAGGTCAGGTGATCTTGAGACAGCCTTAAGCTGCCTATAGAATGACTCATCGACATCCTGCTCCTGGTTGGGTGGTCTATAACAGACTCCAACCAGGATGTCAGCCCTGTTGGCCTTCCCTCTAATTCTCACCCACAGTCACTCAACCCGATCGTCCCTGATCTCCAGCTCAATGGCATCTAGTGCCTCCCTGATGTACAGGGCCACCCCTCCACCCCTTCTTCCTTGTCTGTCTCTCCTGAAGAGCCTGTAGCCATCAATTGCAGCGTTCCAGTCATGTGAGTCATCCCACCACGTCTCTGTGATGGCAACTACATCATAACTTTCCTGCTGCAGCAAGGCTTCCAGCTCCTCTTGTTTGTTGCCCATGCTTCGTGCATTAGTGTACATGCACTTCATCCGGGCTGCTGGTTTCACCTCTGGCTCTGGCTTATCACCCCCAGACTCTTGCCTGGGGGGACTGGTTTCAACCCCTTCCCCCTTCGAAACTAGTTTAAAGCCCTATCTATGAGACCTGACAGTTCCCTCCCCAGAATCTTTTTCCCTTTGAGGGATAGGCCATTCTTGTACACTATGATCTTTCCCCTCCTCTGGGACAGATGTGCTCCATCTGTTGCCAGCTGGCCTGGTGCAGCAGAAAGTTTTTCAAGATCGAAAAACCCAAAATTCTTTTGCCTGCACCAGCCTCTAAGCCACTTGTTGACTTCAGCTGCTGACCTGTTCCTTATGGTATTCCCACCTGCAACTAAGTGTATAGATGAAAAAATTATTTGTGCACCTGATCCCTCAACCAGATCTCCCAGGGCCCTGAAGTCATCTTTGATAGCCCTGGGAGTTCTGGTTGCAACATCATCATTCCCTAACTGCATAACTATCAAGGGATAATAGTCAGAGGGCTGCACCATACCAGGCAGTCTTCTGGTAACATCTCCAACCATGGCTTGTGGAAGGCAACAAACCTCCCTGTGAGTAGGGTCTGGCCGACTTATGGGGCCCTCTGTTCCCCTCAGGAGGGAATCGCCAATAACAATTACCCTCCTCTTTTTTTTTAAGGGAGCAAGTCCTGATGCCAGAGGAAGGCTGTTTAACCTTAGGCTGTTTAACGTTAGGCTGTTTTGCCACAGGGAAAACCCCAGATGGTGTGTCCTCCGATATCAGAATCACCTCACCCTCAACCTCCAATGGCCCGTACTTGTTTTCCAAGGGCAGTGGGGGGGGTTAGGGGGGACAAGAAGTTTTAACCTTGCGTCTTTTAAGAGGAACCTGCATCCATTCCCCTCTGCTTTTTGGATAACTGGCCTCTGCTGGCGGGGGGGCTGCAGAGCCTGGTTACTCAGGTTTGTCACCCTTCTGCAATTGCATACATCTCTAAATCTAGCAACCTTGTCCTTCAGTCCGGCCACCAGGCTAAGCAGACAGTCAATCTGCTCACACCTAGTGCAGGAGCCGTCCCCTCTACCCTGCATCTCAAGTGCCAGGTTCCAGCACTGTCTGCAGCTAGATACCTGGACACCTACCTCTTGCTTATGACACCTACCTATCTGCTTATATTCCCCCTCAGTCTGAGTCGAGACTGACTTTTTAAAGGAGTTATTGCGGCGAGTTACCACTATGGCTAGCCCTGCCCACGGGACCTACTGGCGAAAGTTGTTTTTTTTTTTAAAAAGTGGGGCAGCGCACGCATCCGAGTGAGAAGCCGGGCTGAAACGGAAGCTGCCGCGAGCTGCCGCGGGCTTTTAAACTGCCGCGGCATGCGGGGAGCCCGAACAATCCCGAGCACGTGGAGAATCGGTGAAAGCTGATTCCTGCCCAGCGCAGGGACTCTGCGCGGGTCCTTCAGGTCAAAAAAAGCAGCAGTCCGTGCTTTTCCAAGGCTTCTGGTCTTGACGTGTGTTCCCGGTGGAGCTTACCGCTGAAATGGAAGCTGCCGCGAGCTGCCGCGGGCTTTTAAACTGCCGCAGCATGCAGGGGAGCCCGAACGATCCCGAGCATGTGGAGAATTGGTGAAAGCTGATTCCTGCCGAGCGTAGGGACTCCGCGCGAGTCCTTCAGGTAAAAAAAAAGCAGCAGTCCGTGCTTTTCCAAGGCTTCTGGTCTCGACGTGTGTTCCAGGTAATAGGTAATAGGTAATAGGTAATAGGTAATAGGTAATAGGTAATAGGTAATAGGTAATAGGTAATAGGTAATGCTAAAGCCATGTACACAAGCATCTGAGAAAATTTGCTGTCAGAGAAGTACTCTATGGTAACCATGGAACTCTGAATCCTGATGAAATTCCTGTAGGAACTGGTCTTGCAAAAAACCTCTTCAAACTTGCTACTCCTAATTATGCAGCTATTTTGGCAAGCAGAATTGTGGCAAGAAATCATGGTGGAGCTCCTCCTACAGATGACCAATTCACTGATCAAATGAGACAATTGGAGGATAATCTCACACGTGTTTCTTTGGTTTCAGCCATTGAAACTCTGTCTAGTGAGATAAAGAATTGCATGAAAAAGCTGAAGGATGAATTTAAAAATTCCATATCCCAATTGACACAAGGAAATAATTCCAATTCTTCCGCCAGATGGATCCCAGTTTCAGCTGTGAGGAATAGATGTCCTCCAAGGAGGCCATTCCAAAACAGATCAAACCAAAACAGATCACAGACGTAATCAAATGGGATTATTTGGATAACTCTGTGTGATTAGTTTGGTGAGAACAGGAACAGATGGGATGGTCAACCAACTTCTAATCTCTTCAGGAAACTAAGGGAACTGCAATGTGACAGAACCCGGGGTAGCAATACCAGAAGGGAAGATGTTACTTCCACAGTTCCCCAGGACAACTCTTATATCTCCAACAGTGATTCCAATTCTAACACTGGACAGTGTGCTAATTGCACATGTGGGCACATTCCCCATAATTAGGGGTGTTCTGCCTCCCAGCGGGGGGAGGAGAGAGATAATAGAGATAACAGAATCTACTGGAATGTGTACATCCAATGGCCTGGCACGTCAAAATTTCAGAAGTACAGGGCCTTGCTTGACACAGGAGCTCAGTGCAGTATAATGCCATCAAATTATCAGGGATCAGAGCCTATAACTATTCTAGGAGTCACTGATGGATCTCAAGAGTTAAATAAGATAGAAGTTGATATAAGTTTAACTGGTAAACAGTGGAAGAAGCATACTGTTGTGATGGAAACTGATGCACCTTGTATTTTGGGAATTGATTTTCTGAGGGAAGGGCATTTCAAAGACCCTAAGAGTTGCAAATGGGCTTTTGGAGTAGCATCTGTTGATGGACAAAAATAGAAGCTGTCTGTTAGATCTGAGCTTTCTGATGAATCTGCAGTTCTGGGACAACATGAGATAGAGGACATTATATTGCCGATTGCTTCTCAGACTGTGCATCACAGGCAATACAGAACCAACCATGACAGTTTTTTGCCCATTCAAAATCTGATTCAACAGTTGGAGAGTCAGAAAGTCATCAGCAAAACTCATTCACCTTTCAACAGTCCAGTGTGGCCTGTGAGATAGCAGAATGGAGACTGGTGTCTGACAGTCGACTTCCATGCCCTGAATGAAGTAACTCCACCTATGAGTGCAGCAGTACCAGACATGATGGAACTCCAACATGAGCTGGAATCCAAAAAAGGCCAAATGGTATGCTACCATAGACATTGCTAATGCATTCTTCTGTATTCCCATAGCAGAGGAATGCAGGCCTCAGTTTGCTTTCACCTGGAGAGGAATCCAGTACACTTTCAACAGATTACTGGGCTGGATCCACAGCTCAAACATCTGTCATGCAGTGACCCATGATGCTCTGGAGAAAGGTGATGCTCCAGAACACATCCAGTTCATCGATGATATCATCATCTGGGGTAAAACTGCTGAAGAAGTCTTCGAGAAAGGCAACAAAATCATCGACATTCTTCTGAATGCAGGTTTCCCTATCAAGCGAGACAAGGTGAAAGGACCTGCCAGAGACATCCAGTTTCTGGGAGTGTGGTGGCAGGATGAATGCTGACACATTCCAGTGGATGTGGTAAATAGAGTCTCTACCATGGCAAATCCCATGAACAAGCAAGAAACCCTACGTTTCTTTGGGATAGTGGGATTTTGGAGACTGCGCATTCCTGAATACAGTCAGATTGTGAAACCACTGTATGATGTGACTCAATAGAGAAACAGATTCCAGAGGGGATCTTTAGCCAGATAAAACAAGAAGTAGTTCAAGCAATGTGTCTGGGACCTGTCCCAGATGGTCCAGACATTAAGAATATTTTGTACATGGCTAGAAGTGACAATGGTCCAACCTGGCCCTTGTGGCAAAGAGCTCCAGGTGAGACACATGGACAACTTCTTGGTTTCTGGAGTTGAGGTTACAGAGGTTCAGAGGCAAATTATACTCCAACAGAGAAAGAGATTCTAGCAGCCTATGAAGGAGTGAAAGCAGTTTCTGAAGTAATTAGAACTGAATCGCAACTCCTCTTAGTTCCCAGATTACCAGTTTTGAATTGGATGTTCAAAGCTAGAAGTTCCACACCACATCATGCCACAGATTCAACCTGGTCCAAGTGAATGGCTCTGATAACACAGAGAGCTTGAATGGGAAATCCTGAAAGACCTGGTCTAGTGGAGGTGATCACAACTTGGCCTGAAGGTATCAACTCCACTTAACCTCCAGAGGAGAGAGTAACTCATGCTAAGGAAGCTCCTCCTTACAATGACGTTTCTGATGATGAAAAGAAATATGCTTTGTTCACAGACGGTTCCTGTCGTCTTGTTGGAAACAAGCAAAGGTGGAAGTCTGCAGTGTGGAGCCCAACATGCAGAAGCAAAGGATGGAGAAAGAGAATCCAGTCAATTTGCAGAGGTAAAAACTGTCCAGTTAGCTCTTGACGTAGCTGAGCGTGAGAGATGGCCAAAGCTTTATCTCTATACTGACTCATGGATGGTAGCCAATGCTCTATGGGGTTGGCTAAAACACTGGAAAAAAAATGGTTGGCAGAGAAAAGGAAAGCCTATTTGGGCAGCTGATCTGTGGCAGGACCTTGCTGATTGAATCGACAGAATTGCACTGAAGGTGAGACACATTGATGCTCACATTCCTAAGAGCAAAGCTACAACAGGAACATCAACACAACCATCAGGCAGATCTAGCTGCAAGAGTTTCTCAAGTAGACATGGACTCTGATCTTGATCTCAACTGGAAACACCGAGGTGAGATATTCTTAGCTCAGTGGGCTCATGATTCATCAGGACATCAAGGCAGAGATACAACCTACCAATGGGCTCATGACAGATTCATAGACATTTCCATGGAAGCTATCATGCAAGTCATCCATGACTGTGACATTTGTGCTGCTATTAAGCAAGCAAAGTGAATTAAGCTTTTGTGGCATGGCGACAGATGGTCCAAGTACAAGTATGATGAAGCCTGGCAGATTGACTATATCACTCTACCACGTTCTCGTTCTGGCAAGCAATATGTGCTTACTATGGTAGAGACAAACACTGGATGGTTGGAAACTTATCCAGTTCCACATGCAGCTGCACGCAACACCATTCTTGGTCTGGAGAGACAAATCCTGTGGAGACATGGAATTCCAGAGAATATTGAGTCAGACAACGGAACTCATTTCAAAAACAATCTTGTAAAGAATTGGGCCAAAGAGAATGTCATTGAGTGGATATTCCACACCCACTACTATGCACCAACTGCAGGGAAGATTGAATGCTACAATGATTTGCTGAAGACCACTCTCAAAGCCATGGGGGGTACTGGGAAAAACATTTAGCACAAGCAACCTGGCTGATAAACATTAGAGGTTCAGTGAATTGAGCTGGACCTGCACACTCAGATATGTTACGAAAGGCAGAAGGTGATAGAGTTCCTGTTGTTATAGAAAAGAATCTGTTAGGTAAAACTGTTTGGGTATTTTCTCCCTCAGGAGAGGCTATACCTGTCCAAGGGGTGGTTTCAGCTGAAGGACCTGTTCACACTTACTGGTAATGCAAGAGAATGGTGAAATTCAGTGTATTCCACAAAGAAATTTAACTTTAGCTGAGAGAGTTGAATTTCAGAGTGTTGTACAGATACATCATGCCCGAAGGAAGAATCCATGAGGAATCTATGGTGCACAAACCCTGAGAACCCTGAGAGCCCTGAGTCACCTGAGAGTCCCTGTTTCCCTTTCTTCACTTCATCTGCAAAGAGATAAACTGTTTTCTGTTTTCTTGTTTCCTGATTTTCTTGGATTTCTGAATCATCTACATCTGAGCCGGAATGGGCTATGAACTTTACTTTCAAATTATAGATAATTTTTTACATAAGATGTACAGTACAAACAGCCAATGAAATTGTTTAGAAGGGGTGGATTGTGGCACTTTTAGGCTGTGCCTTTAAGGAAAGGACAGCTACTGAATACTCTAGCCAAACGCTTTGGTGTAAAAAAGAAAACAAATATATTTCTAAATGAATTACATTGGTAGATCAGTAGGAATGCAACTTTAAGGATTTTAGTCTCAGTTCAGTCTGTTCAGCTGTGCCTGCCTGTGCAGCTGCTTGCTTTCTGTTCTGTTCTTGGTCGGTGCTGGTGCTGACCTGGGGCTAATGAGATAGTAAACTTTTTTTTTTTTTTTTCCCTTAACATTTGCTTTGAACTAACAAAGTTTCCCTTAATATCCATTTTCTCTCTTTAATCCTATTTGGGAAAAGGAGAGGAAGGGAGAAAAAGGATTCTGGGGGGAACCCTTCCCTGGAGGGAGTTTTCTGTGTTACATTCTTTCCTGTATAATTTTGTATATACTGTAAATACTGCATATTTTATGTATATTCACTGCATGTCATTCTGCTTGTAAAATGCAACCTTTTCCATTTGCTTCTCTGACTGAGTTAGCTGTGGTTTGTGTGTGTGGGGAGAACTGACCTTTTCTCACTACCACACCTGGTTTTATTATTACTGCCATTTATGCCACAGAGTCAAACTAGCTGGAGCCAGGAATTCGGTCATACTTTTTCTGCTCTCATACCAATTTCAGGTAAACAGCAAAGATACTGGTACACTTGCCAAATATGAATGCAAGATATGAATAGAATTTTTTCAAATATTTCTTGTTCCTTATGGTTTCCTGATAGTTTATTTCTCCACCTAAAAAGCAGCTTAGCATCATAGTATCATTCAGGGTTGGAAGGGACCACAAGGATCATCGAGTTCCAACCCCCCTGCCATGGGCAGGGACACCCCACACTAGATCAGCCTGGCCACAGCCTCATCCAGCCTGCTCTTAAACACCTCCAGTGACAGCACCCCAATCACCTCCCTGGACAACCCATTCCAGGGTTTCACCACTCTCATGGTGAAGAACTTCCTCCTCACGTCCATCCTGAATCTCCCCACCTCCAGCTTCATTCCATTCCCCCTAGTTCTATCAATACCTGAGATCCTGAGAAGTCCCTCCCCAGCCTTCCTGTAGGCCCCCTTCAGATACTGGAAGGCCACAATTAGGTCACCTCGGAGCCTTCTCTTCTCCAGACTGAACAGCCCCAGCTCCTTCAGTCTGTCCTCATAGGAGAGGTG
Source organism: Melanerpes formicivorus (assembly GCF_026170545.1). Taxonomy (NCBI): domain Eukaryota; kingdom Metazoa; phylum Chordata; class Aves; order Piciformes; family Picidae; genus Melanerpes; species Melanerpes formicivorus. Next base: position 26,592 of record NW_027143098.1, read on the forward strand.
CTCCAGCCCTCTGATCATCCTTGTGGCCCTTCTCTGGACACAATCCAGCACATCCACATCCCTCTTGTAATAGGGGCTCCAGAACTGGACGCAGTACTCCAGGTGGGGTCTCACCAGAGCTGAGTAATGGGGGAGAATCACCTCCCCTGACCTGCTGGCCACACTTCTCTTGATGCAGCCCAGGATCTGATTGGCTTTGCAGGCTGCAAGTGCACACTGAGAGCTCATGTTGAGCTTCTTGTCCACCAGCACCCCCAAGTCTCTCTCCTCAGGGCTGCTTTCCAGCCAGTTACTGCCCAGCCTGGATTTCTGCCTGGGATTGCCTTGACCCAGATGCAGGACCCTGCACTTGCTCTTGTTGAACCTCATGAGGTTGGCTTGTGCCCAGCTCTCCAGACTGTCAAGGTCCCTCTGGATGGCCTCCCTTCCCTCCAGCATGTCTGCTGCACCACACAGCTTGGTGTCATCAGCAAACTTGCTGAGGGTGCACTCAATGCCACTGTCCATGTCACCCACAAAGATGTTGAACAAGACAGGTCCCAGGACTGATCCCTGAGGGACTCCACTTGTCACTGGCCTCCACTGCGACATGGAGCCATTGACAGCCACTCTTTGGGTGTGGCCATCAAGCCAGTTCCTTATCCATCTAGTGGTCCACCCATCAAACCCATGTGTCACCAGTTTGGAGACCAGGATGTGGTGTGGGACAGTGTCAAAGGCTTTGCTCAGGTCCAGGTGAACGACATCAGTTGCTCACCCATCATCTCTTAACGTTGTGACCTGTTCATAGAAGGCCACCAGGTTGGTCAGGCAGGATTTGCCCTTGGCAAAGCCATGCTGACTGTTTCCAATCTCTTCACTATTCTTCTGAGTCAGTAGTGCTTCCGGGAGGATCTGCTCCATGATCTTTCCGGGCACAGAGGTGAGACTGACTGGCCTGTAGTTCCCTGGTTCCTCCTTCTTACCCTTTTTGAAAATGGGGTAATGTTTCCCCTTTTCCAGTCTGTGGGGACTTCCCCAGACTGCCATGACTTTTGGAATAGAATAGAGAGGGGTTTAGCAACCTCATCTGCCAGTTCTCTCAGTACCTGTGGGAGTATTCCGTCGGGTCCCATGGACTTGAACACTTTCAGGTTCTTCAGATGATCACGAACCTGATCTTCACTTACAATGGGCAGTTCTTCCTCCTCCTCCCTGGCATTGTCTTCCATGACATCAGGAGTGTGGCTAGAGGCCCTTGCAGTGAAGACTGAGGTAAAGAAGTTATTGAGAACTTCAGCCTTTTCTTCATCGCTTGTGACCATTTCACCATTTTCCTTTCTGAGGGGGCCCACACCTTCCCTAGTCTTCTTCTTCCCATTAATATACCTGTAGAAGTTCTTAGTGTTCCCTTTAATCTCCCTGGCTAGATTCAATTCAAACTCTGCTTTGGCTTTCCTAACCCGGTCTCTTGCTACTCAGGCAGCTTCCTTCTATACCCCCTGTTCTACCTGTCCTTCTCTCCACTTCCTGTAGAGTTTCTTTTTAAGTAATAGTGTGTCCAGCAGCTCCTTGCTCATCCAGGCAGGCCTCCTAGCATTCTTCCCTGCTTTTCTCTTTGTTGGTATACAGAGCTCCTGGACACAGAGGAGGTGGTCCTGGAATACTGACCAGCTGTCCTGGGTCCCTCTTCCCTCCAGGGATTTGTCCCACAACACTTTGGCTAGCAGATCCCTGAAGAAACCAAAGTCTGCATGCCTAAAGTCTAGGGTCATAAGCTTAGAATACTTCCTCCTGATTGCCCTGAGGATATTAAATTCAACTGCTTCATGGTCACTGCAGCCAAGGCTGTCTCTGAGCCTCACATTGCTTACCAGCCCTTCCCTGTTGGTGAGAACAAGGTCCAGCATAGCACCATTTCTTGTTGGTTCCTCTACCATTTGGAGGAGGAAGTTGTCCTCTATGCAGTCCAGGAACATCTTGGATTGCTGGTGCCTTGCTGTGTTGTCCCTCCTGCAGATGTCAGTGGTTGAAATCACCCATGAGGACCAGGGCTTGTGACCTGGAAGCCGCTTCTATTTGGCTGTGGAGGGCCTCATCTGCTTGGTTCTGCTGGTCAGGTGGCCTGTAGGAGACCCCCACAGTAATATCTCTTTCCCCTGTCCTGCCTTTAATTTCAACCCATACACTCTTAACCAGCTCAACATCCCTCCCCAGGTGGGAGGGCCCTGCTCATGTGGGTTACTACAGGGAGGCTGAGAGGCTTGCTGATGGGAAGGTATCAAACTCCTTGTTCCTCTAAGAGTTACACCCTGTTCTTTGTAGGGGTTAGATTATGGAAATAGTCACTTTTCCTTTTGCCATCTCTTATAGGTCTTAGCCTTTCCATCTCTTATGTTAGTTTGGCCACCATGCTCATCAGATCATTAATCTGCTCGTACCTAACACAGGAGTTGTCCCTTCCATCCTCCATATCGAGTGCCAGGTTCCAGCACTCACTGCAGCCACCTACCTGAACATCTGCATGCTTGTGAATGGTCTCTGTTTGGGTGCCCACTTTTCTTCTGTTAGCCTTTGCTCTAGTAGTAACTATCTTGCAGTAACCACCCTCTCCACCTGGCTTTCTTTTTTCCTTTGTTTTTTCCTTTCTTTTTTTCCCCCTGTCAGTGAGAAGGTTGAGCTGAGCTCCTCACACTGCCTCCTCTCTCCTCAGCCATGCACTGGGTTCTGTTTGGTTGGTGCACGGTTTCTGCAGCAACCCCGGCTAGGTCACTGCACTCAGGCACGTAGGCAACCCAAGCCCACTACCCCTCCTCCCTTCTTCAGGAGGTCCTGAGCCACTGACCCCTTACCGCCTGAAAAGTAAGGAAAGCAAAGCCATAAGCAAGCTCCCAGTGCTGAGCTCCTCACGCTGCCTTCACTCTCCTCAGCCATGTACTGGGTTCACGCACTTCAATGCATCTTTCCCATAGTTCACAGATTCCATCATTACTGAGAAAGTAGAAGACTTCCATTCAAAATGCCATCACAATCCAGTGGGTCTGAAACAATTTGTTCTCTGTCTAGAACAGAAATTCAATTAATTTATCCTGGATTTGTGTGTTTGATATAACTTTCTCTTTTACTCTAATAATTATATCTGGATGGTGCCACCTCCCTTTGATGAATCAGAGACATTTTTCCACGTTTTTGAAAGTGCTGTTGTGTCTTGTAATTGTTTCCAAGTCCTGATATTTTTCTTCTTTCCCTCTGCATTTCAGATATCTCCAGAAATTAATATTTGGCTATGCTTTGGTTATAAAAAGATTAATTTCCCTACATGGTGAGGGTAAAATATTATTCTGATTTCAGTTGACTTCACACTCATTGTTCTTTGGGCAGAAAATATAATTGACTTCATCCACTATAATTACATCAGAATAATAGTAATGGTTATAGTACCACAGCCAATTTATATCTTTTTACTTTTCTTTACAATACCCTGAAGGAAGGATATTGAGTGTGTCCAGAGAAGGGCAATGAGGCTCATGAAGGGCCTGGAGTTCATGACCTACAAGGAGCATCTGAAGGAACAGGAGTTGTTTGATCTATAAAAGAGGAAGCAGAGGGGAGATATCATTGCTCTCTAAAACTACCTGAAGGGAGGTTGGAGTCATGAGGGGTCAGCCTCTTCTCCTTCATGACAAGCAACAGGACTAGAGAAAATTGTTACAAGCCATTCCAGGGGAGGTTAAGGCTTTGTGTTTCTTCACTGAAAGGGTTGTCAGACATTGGAATGGTCTGCCCAGGCCAGTCAGGGAGTCACCATTCCTGGGGGTGTTCAAGTGCTACGCGGACCTGGTGCTTGGGGACATATTTTAGTGTTGACCCTTCAATACTGGGTCATTGGTTGGACTGGATGACCTTTTAGGTCTCCTCCAACCAGACATATTTTGTGATTCTGTGAAGGAGCAGTGCTGGGTTTAGTTTATGGAGGTACCATTTCTGGAAAGTTATATGCTCTCCCAACATTACACAGGAAACCTGTGGTACAGCACATACTTTATCCCTTACATCCTAAGCCTGAATTAAAAACAGAACCATCTTTTCTATCATAGCATTCATAACATGGCTAAGGAAAATGATGTGTCATGTCATTTCCAAGCTTACGGAAAATATTGTTACTATTATTATGTTGCCTTATTCCTTAAGACCAAGATCCTGAGATTCTTTACTGTAATTAAAGAATGAATATATAGATGAGATACAAGATGTGAAAGAAAGAGAAAAGCACTATTGGATCATTCTTGGAGCATGGTCTTACCCCTTCATAGTGATGGAGAGAGAGACAAATCTATTTGTCCCTCTTCAGCACTTGATGGCATCGCATCCACTATGATTGCAGTGGATGGCAGGAATTGATGGGGATCTCCTTGAGGCTGTCATTAAGTCCTCTGCAGTTTGTTGTCTTCTTGATGTGGTTCTGAGATTCTGTGAAATGGTTTCCCTTTGTCAAAACAAACAAAATCTTTACACATGGTTTTAGGGGGTCCTGGATGTCATTGTGTCTCTAGGAAAAGCAATCTTAAAACTAAGATACCCCTTTCTGAATACTTCCTAACATCACAGCACTTACACAGGGAATATGATTACATGCCTTCTGTTCATCTCCCCAGGAATGACAGAAAGTCTCACACTATCTTCTCAGCACAACAATCATGGCATTTTTTCCACAAGGCACAGTAGATGCTGCCTCATCCTGCACCTAAAAGATGCCATTGCTGTGTAATATTGCAGCCTACTGTGGACCACTCCCACCATTGCCTTGGCTAAGGTCTATGAAGGATGCATTTTGCTAAAGTTGAAGAAAGCAGCAATCTTGGCCTCAGATAGGGTTCTGTTATCTCCAATCTCTATCACAGCAGTTAACCTAACTATTAGATTTCTCTTTTTTTCCCACTTTGAGAACAACAAAAAAAATGTTAGACTGAACACAAAAGTTCAATGAAATGTTGAAAGACAGAGTACACTATTTGCTCTAACCAGTTCTTACTGTTTAAAAAAAAAAGTGTTTTCAGGTACAGTTTATGCTTGATATTTTGTTAAACTTAACACTGCTTATAAGAGGCAGCTTGGCAAAAACCACAAAAACTTTTAAAATAGCATAAAAGAGAAATTAAGAAAGATTATAATGAAAACGCTTAACATATTTATTTATAAATACATTTTATAAGATTTTTCATGGCTAGGGAGTAGTAATTTTAGTCATCAATATAGAATAGCAGTTGTTATTCAGTTATGCTCTTATGACCATGACATAAACCCTATGAAGAGAGGCTGAGGGAGCTGGGACCGTTTAGCCTGGAGAAGAGGAGGCTCAGGGGTGACCTCATTGTCCTCTACAACTACCTTAAAGGTGGTTGTAGGCAGGAAGGGGTTGGTCTCTCCTCTCTAGCAATCAGCACCAGAACAAGGGGCCACAGTCTCAAGCTGCACCAGGGGAGGTTTAGGCTTGAGGTGAGGAGAAAGTTCTTCACAAAGAGAGTCATTCATCATTGGAATGGGCTGCCCAGGGAGGTGGTGGAGTCACCATCCCTGGAGGTGTTCAAAAGGAGATTGGACGTGGCACTTGGTGCCATGGTCTAGTCATGAGGTCTGTGGTGACAGGTTGGACTCGAAGATCCTCAAGGTCTCTTCCAACCTTGATGATACTGTGATACTGTGATTACAAAGTCCACTCTGGACTTCCAGAAGGTGGACTTCAGATCACTTAAGGAACTAACTCTGAAGGTACCTGGGGAAACAGCCCTTAAATACAAAGTGATCCAGGAGGGCTGGACCTACATCAAGAAAAAAATCTTGAAGGTGCAGGAACAGGCTGCACCAATGTGACAGAAGATGAGTTCCCAGGGTAGATACTGGCCTGGATAGGCAATGAACTTCTGAGATAATTAAGGGGAAAAAAGAGGGTGTATCATCTTGGGATGGAAGGAGAGGTTGCCCATGAAATGATTAAGGAGGTTGCTAAGTCATGTAGGAAAAAAAATTAGAGAGGCAAAAGCCCATTTAGAGCTTAGACTGGCCAGTGCTGTGAAGGACAATAAATATTCCTTTTACAAATATATTAATGGCAAGAGGAAGGATAAGGACAACCTCCACTCCTTGGTGGACAGGGAGGGGAGTATTGTAACTAAAGATGAGGAAAAGGCAGAGGTACTTAACATCTTCTTTACCTCAAATTTTAATAGCAGGAGAGAATGTCTTCCAGGCAGCTGGCCTCTTGAGTTGGCAGTTGGATTCAGGGAGCAGTATAGCTCCCCTGTGTTCCAGGAGGAAGTAGTTAGACACCTGCTTAACCACTTGGATCCACACAAGACCATTGGGACCAGATGGGATCCATCCTAGGGTGCTGAGAGAGCTGGCAGATGAGCTGGCCAACATACTCTCCATCATTTTTCAACAGTCCTGTCTCACTGGAGAGGTCCAAGATGACTGGAAACTGGCCAACATGATGCCCATCTACAGGGAGGGCTGGAAGGAGGGACCAGGGAATTATAGGCCTGTCAGCCTGACCTCAGTGCCAGGGAAGATTATGGAACAGGTCATCATGAGTGCAATCACACTGCACTTACAGGATGGCCAAGGGATCAGGCCCAACCAGCATGGATTTAGGAAGGGCAGGTCCTGCCTGACCAAATTGATATTCTATGGTCACGTGACCCACCTGGTGGATGTGGGGAAGGCTGTGGATGTAGTCTACCTGGACTTCAGCAAGGCCTTTGACACTGTCCCCCACAGCAAACTCCTGGCTAAGCTGTCAGCCCATAGCTTGGACAGAAGTACTCTGTGCAGGGTTAGGAACTGGCTGGAGGGCCAAGACCAGAGAGTGGTCGTGAACAGTGCCACATCCAGCTGGCAGCCAGTCACTAGTGGTGTGCCCCAAGAATCAGTGCTGGGCCCCATCCTGTTCAATATCTTTATCACTGATTTTGATGAGGAGATTGAGTCCATCATCAGTGAATTTGCAGATGACACCAAGTTGGTGGCAGGTATTGATCTGTTAGAGGGTAGGAGAGCTCTGCAGAAGGACCTCAACAGGCTGGACAGAGATTTAACACATCCAAGTGCCGGGTTCTGCACATGGGCCACAGCAACCCCATGCAGAGCTACAGGCTGGGGTCAGAGTGCCTGGAGAACAGCCAGGTGGAGAGGGACCTGAGGGTACTGGTAGATGGTAGGCTGAACATGGCGCAAAGGCGGCCAGGAGGGCCAATGGCATCCTGGCCTGCATCAAGAACAGTATGACCAGGAGGAGCAGGGAGGTCATTCTGCCCCTGTACACTGCACTGGTTAGGTTGCACCTCAAGTACTGTGTCCAGATCTGGGCCCCTCAGTTTAGGAAAGATGTTGACTTGCTGAAACGAGTCCAGAGAAGGGCAACAAAGTCGGTGAGGGGTTTGGAACACAAGCCCTATGAGGAGAGACTGAGGGAGCTGGGATTGCTTAGCCTGAAGAGGAGGAGACTCAGGGGTGACCTTATCACTCTCTGCAACTACCTGAAAGGAGGTTGTAGACAGGCGGGAGTTGGTCTCTTCTCCCGGGCAGCCAGTAACAGAACAAGAGGACACAGTCTCAGGCTGCGCCAGGGGAGGTTCAGGTTGGATGTTAGGAAGAAGTTCTATACAGAGAGAGTGATTGCCCATTGGAATGAGCTGCCCGGGGAGGTGGTGAAGTCACCGTATTGGAGGTGCTTAGGAGGAGACTTGATAGGGTGCTTGGTGCCATGGTTTAGTTGTTTAGGTGGGTTAGATTGGTTGATGGGTTGGACATGATGATCTTAAAGGTCTCTTCCAACCTGGTTTATTCTAAATTCTATTTTAAATTCTAAATTCTAAACAGTGTGGCCAGTAGGAGCAGGGACGTCATTGTGCCCCTGTACTCAGCACTGGTTAGGCCACACCTTGAGTACTGTGTCCAGTTTTGTGCCCCTCTAGTTTAGGAAAGATTATGAGTTGCTGGAACGTGCCCAGAGAAGGACAACAAAGCTGGTGAGGGGTTTGGAGCACAAGCCCTGTGAGGAGAGGCTGAGGGAGAGGAGGCATTTTTGCTCTCTACAACTACCTGAAGGGAGGTTGTACCCAGGTGGGGGTTGGTCTCTTCTCACAGGCAACCAGCACCAGAACAAGAGGACACAGTCTCAAGCTGTGCCAGGGGAGGTTTAGGCTGGATGTTAGGAGGAAGTTCTTCACAGAAAGAGTGATTGGCCATTGGAATGGGCTGCCCAGGGAGGTGGTGGAGTCACCATCACTGCACATGTTTAAGAAGAGACTGGATGAGGCACTTAGTGCCATGGTTCAGTTGATCAGGTGGTGTTGGGTGATAGGTTGGACTGGATGATCTTGAAGGTCTTCTCCAACCTCATTAAATCTATTCTATTCTATTCTATTCTATTCTATTCTATTCTATTCTATTCTATTCTATTCTATTCTATTCTATTCCATTCCATTCCATTCCATTCCATTCCATCCCATTCCATTCCATCCCATTCCATTCTTCTATTCTATTCTACTCATCGCCTGTTATTTTATAATACTCCAAGTCTAACAAAGTGTCCTGAACATCCCTGAGCAATTTGATTTCTGTGTTTGCACACTGTACTCACGGCAAGTCTTCAAACGCCTATGACCATCACTATCTTGTTTACAGCTCCTGCTGTTGTTATTGCTCACATAGCTGGAACTACAGTTTCAGGGAGCAACTGCAGCAAAAAACAAATTCGGGGGGTTGCATCAAACCTTCAGATGCCCCTTCCAACCCCTAACATCCTGTGCTCCTGTGAAACACAGACTTTGCATGGAGATACTCTGAAGCACATTTCCTGACGTGTTTCTAGTTTACATCTTCTGCTGAGGCACCAGAGAAGAGCTATCTGCATTTATCCAGGATACAGGAACACAGTAATGGGTAGGTGTCAGGCTAAGTGCAGTACACTACTGTGTGGATGCCTTTTTTAAAAAAACAACACAGCCGTAGTCAAGGTCTTTGCTTTTTAACTACTTATTTTTTCTTTGTATTTGTTCCTTGTTACCATGAGCTTACCAAATTTGGTTACTCATCTGTAGAACTCATTCGTTTATTACATGAATTTTCAGTGCTTTGAGATAGCTAATATAAGAGAATCCAGACAAGTTCTGAAGTGTCTGCTTACAGAGTTTCATCCTTTTTCATGTGGTCATACCACACTCAACAAGTAAAATCCCATTCCTAAAATGTTGTAAAATGAGAGAACTGGCAGCTGAGGAGGCTGAGAATCTGAAAAATGTGAACACAGCCAGTAACATTCAGCTAATTTATTCAAAAGAGAAGCACAAGGCGATGAAGAAAGAATCCACTTACTCAACCATTCTTTGAAAGGGACCTCACTAGCCCCTCTCTCAGCCAGCAAGCTCTACCAATACATGGAAAAGAGTTTTAAGAATGCAACATAATGCATATATACAAAGAGATACATGCTCTTTTTATGTCCTATGGTAGTGACAAATTACTTCATCCTCCTGCCTAAGCTCCAGCTCAGATTCAGTAGTCACCTCGTTGGAGAATATCATCAAAGCTTCACCACTGAGGAAGCAGTAGCCTTTTGAAATCCCTATTCCCTCTTGATCTTTGATATAAACCTTTCATAAATCCCTGAACAGAGATTAGAATAAGAAATGAAGGAAAAAAAAAAAAAAAAAAAATTCTTCATTCATTTTATCCTCCAGAAATGATATTTAAAATTGAAGAGAGTTTGTCACAAATCACATATTTTAGGGATGCAATATGAAATTTTAGAAATTATACACTTTGATAGTTTTTAAGGAGAATTTTATTTTAAAACTGAATTAATTCCCTGTAAATAATACAAAGAGCATTAAAAAAAAAAATTAAAAAGAAAGAAAGATATAATAACAAAGAATTCTTTGTGTTTCAATTAATTAAACTGAAAAAGATCATTGAGTGTGCTAGAAACAAATTTCACTGTTTTGGTGTGTTTCCCATTTCCATCTCTAATAAACACAAGATTAGTGTGTCCAGTAATTTCTGTATTACATAGGTGTATGTCCAGCTTCTTTTATCTCTTTTTTTTTCATTTTCTACCACCTAGTACATTTCTTCTAGATTTTACCTTTTTGTGGTTTTCTTTTTTTGCCTCCATACACATACTCTTTCTGCTTTTTGTATGTAAATGGTAAGTAAGCAATGCCTTAGTCCAACTCTTTGCTCTTTCTGTTCAATGTAGGTTAGATGTCCGGGGGAAAAAAGTGCTCCTCTCTTTGAACACTGCATTGCTGCTGCATTATATAACTGAGTTTGGTAAAAAACAGTTAACACTGGAAACGACATTTCTGAGTAATAACACAGGCGTAATAACACTGTACTGACAGATACTGATTGGCAGAAAGAGACAGGTTTTCCCATTGAGAGATAACATGAAAGCTAGTAAGAATGACAGTCGTAATAATACTGTAAAGCTCAGCTTCTGGCCCTTTGCATTTTAGAGATGATAAAATTCTGTGGCTTTTATATATATATTTAAATATCTTTTATATATATTTCATATCTGAAACACTTGATCTAATTAACTACTTAACCTTGAATTAATTTAGCACTTGTATTAAAGCTTCTTCATTCCATTTTCACCTAGTTTTCTAGAGTATTAGAATATTCTGGGAAAGGCATGGGACAAGAAATCCAGTTAATCCCCTCGCAGTCTTCCAGCTTCAAAGCAGAAGCACATGGCTTCAAATGAAACCTAAGAGGACTGAGATCGGTAAACCCAAACGTAGAACAGTGAAAAATGCTTTAAGTAACCATACACACACAGATAAATGAGCATCATGTCTCTAATCTGTTGTATGCTTAGATTTGCATGAAAATTGTCTTTGTGTACTCATATCTACTGATGATAGACAGAAATGGTTAGCTGCTGGAAACATGCCATTATTCCACTTCTTAAATGAAACATTTTGATTTTTTATGTTAATGCAACATTTCATTCCTAAACTGAGCTAATTTTAGGCAATCAGTTGAGAAACTGGATGTCCCCTGCACTCTATTGACAAATCACATTCACACCTGCCCACATTATGTGCACAGCATCGTTTTTATCAAGGCATGCATTGTGTTGAGTTATATTAAGTAGTACCTTCATGCTGATTTTAGGCACACTGGGATCCATTCCAGGCTTATGTACAGCAGAACCAAAATGTTACTCCTTTCTGCCTCAGTTTCCCCTTTTCCTGTTCAGAGTACACTCCTCTGAGCACTGATTAACACTCAACATACATTTAAATAGCACTTGTTGCCAAAATGGCTCACTTTTGGTTGGCCTACTACTTTCTGATATCCTCAGAAGATTCTGATATCCTTGGATGTTCTGAATCTCCAAAATACAGCTGTTGACAACTGAGCTCCAAATATTTATTCCATAAATCAAAATTATAGCATAAGCAAAAGGGTTTGACATGTTTGACATAAATATATTCATCTATGCTTCCCTCCTCAGAAAAAATTTTTACAGTATGCTCAGAGTGCCAATAAATATGGGCTATGCATTTCCAACTGGGGTCTGACTTACAACCTGAAAATGCCCCCTCAACAGTTGCATATTTTTAGTACTTGTGGAGCACCAACATTTGCTTGATTTAGCTGGCCCCTCATGCAGCCATAGCTGAGTATCTCTCCTGCTGTGATGCTTTTAATCGGGCTGTGTAATTCACTTAAGTGAGGTACAATGCTCCATTTTTCTTGAGAGGATCAAAGGACTTAGAAAGATGAGTTGGAAACCTGGTTTGTAGAGTGGGATCTGGTGCTCTGTGTTTCTGCTTGGTAATTCACCCAAGGTTTGCCCTCAAATTGTTTCTGAACACATTTTAACTTAATTCTTCTTGTGGCAGATATAATGGCAATTCTGAAAGTATCCAGGAAAAGAGTATAAAGTCCAAAATCAGGAACTCCTACCTAAGTACACAAATTAGTCATTTTCTTGGCAGTGCAGTCACTCTATCCCTGATACTAGAGGTAGGCTCCAGGCCTTGACCCATCCAACATCCCATGAAGAAGCCTAAGGGACAACACATACTTTGAAAGCTCTTTGAACACTTTTCATTAGCAAATATTCACACATTTTTATTATTTGTAACATTAAATCAGAAAACAAAACCAAAAAAAGAATAAAACAAAGCACACAGTTAAAACATAATCAGGAGCAGAAGAAGTACAAAAGAAGCACCAGCCCACAAGAATGGAACCTTTTATCTCCTGTCCGTCCTTCTGCATCCCACAGACTCTTACTGCAAGCTGTAACTCTTCAGTGTGAAAGATTATAAGATGTCTATCAAATAAACCCCCAGGATTTGGAAATTCTTGGGATAGGTTCCAATTTGCCACATCATGAAGGGCCTACAGCTTCTTCACAGTGTCACAGTATCACAGTATAAGTAAGGTTGGAAGAGACCTCGAGGATCTTCGAGTCCAACCTATCAACACAGACCTCATGACCATGGCACCAAGTGCCACGTCCAATCCCCTCTTGAATGACTCCACCACCTCCCTGGGCAGCCCGTTCCAATGATGAATGACTCTCTTTGTGAAGAACTTTCTCCTCACCTCGAGTCTAAACCTCCCCTGGTGCAGCTTGAGACTGTGGCCCCTTGTTCTGGTGCTGGTTGCCTGGGAGAAGAGACCAACCCCTTCCTGGCTACAACCACCTTTAAGGTAGTTGTAGAGGACAATGAGGTCACCCCTGAGCCTCCTCTTCTCCAGGCTAAACGGTCCCAGCTCCTTCAGCCTCTCTTCATAGGGCTTGTGTTCAAGGCCTCTCACCAGCCTTGTACTTCTTCTTCCTGGACAAATGTCCAGGGGCATTTATATATATGAGGGGCAAATAGCCCACTGGTATTTTGATAATTTCATTATGTCCTGAGAAGAGATATTGAACACATGACATTTTAAAAGCTTTTTCTCAGTGCGCTGTGTCATATTCAAGAAAAGCCAGAGTATTTATGACACTATGTTTAGGGTTGAGGAGACTGAACTCCAAGCAGGGGATATATTCATTATTAAAGAATAAGTGATATTGGAAATGTTCTCTGAGACATAAACTGTTCTAGAACAAACAGGGTTCAGGTTTGTTTTTAAAGTTTGGATAAAGTCTTCAGAGCTGTAAGATCTTCATAGCTGATACTGACATGAAGATAAAATCTGATTCTCTAAACACTGATAGGAACTTGGACTTCTCATTGCATGACCAAATGAAGACTTCCTAAGTAGAGAGACAAAGTATAGAGATAAGGCTTTATCCTACAAAGAGCAGAGAGATTGTAAAATGCACATGGCACAGCCACATGCGTCTGTGATGGAATATCTGAAGTACTCCATTTTAAGACACCACAGCAGTGATGTTAAAGAATTAATTTATTGTCCCTAAATGTTATCAAAGCTTATTTCGCACATCTTGACCTCAAAATGGAAAGAAGCATTTGCATTCACACAGCCTTTGATGCCTGATCTACTAGATACTCTGTTTTTCAGTTTGGTCAGTACTATCATAAAGGAGATTAAAAACTGTCAATTTCTTAGTCAACTCCTCCTTCTCCTCCTTCTCCTTCTTATCCTCCTTCCAGCAGGAGTCACAAAATCTAAAGAATGTATTTTGTCTCACTCAGCTCCCTCCTTTGTGAATATTTCAGGGCCAATTTGGCAGCAAATAATAGCTACTGGTATGAGTAGAGCTACTGTTTCTAATCAGGAAATTGAAGTGCTTCTAGAAACTTATTCTGGCTTCCTGGCAATAATGTTATTCAGTGACAAATTTGGGATAAAGTAACAATAAACATGCACAATGTTTTTTTAAATTTACCTCATCCTGCTCTCCATTGTCATCAAATGTTGCTTCATCTGTTCAGGTTGCTATACTTCTCACTTGGAAGCTGAAATGCTGTAGTACTAGCTCCCAAATTCAAAGGATTAAATTTTTACTCTTCTATGCCTGATCTTATTCTCACTCAAAGGGAGTCTTTCCAATTAGTTTAACAGTAGATAGATTAGACCCAGAGGTTGATCTAAATTGCAATGAAGTGCCTGGGAAAGCTTTGCTAATTTCTGTAAGCAGTAAATAAAATCATTATTTAGTATAAGTAAAATTGATACTGAAATGGATTAAAGTGGTGGACAGGATTTCTGTTGGTCTTTGGAGAAAAATTAATGTTATTCTAGATTTCTCTTTCCAAACTGATCAGAATTACAAGAAAACAAGAATTATTTTTAAGAGGTCAATGTGTTTTGCAGCAAAACTTAGCAAAGATTGAATTTTTCTCAGAAAGAAAGTCAATTTTGCAGGTTTGAAAGAGGAAAATGATCCACACAAGTTGGTGAAAATATAAATGAAAAATTCTCAATGAAACATCTATTACATATCCTTCACTATAAAATTAAATGAACTGGTTTTTGTATTCTAATTTTTACCTAGGATAACCTAGAATAATGATCCTTAACACAAAAGAAAAAAAAAATGCCAGTTGAAATAATCAATAGATGGAATGTTGGACTATGATCTTATCTCTGTCTTTGCTTCATAAAGTCTTGATCTGGAATCGGTTAGATATCTACAGATGTCTATGAGTGTCTTATTAGGTATATTTAACTATATTATTTTAAAGGCAAAAGAAAGAGCAGAATTTGTCAGTACTCAGTCAAGCTAAGAGGGGCAGCAACAAAACCTCCACTCTGGATTTCCAGAGGGTGGACTTCAGGTTACTCATGGAACTAACTCAGAAGGTTCCTTGGGAAAGAGCATTTAAATACAAAGGGGTACAGGAGAGCTGGACCTGCTTCAAGAAAGAGCTCTTGAAGGCACAGGAACAGGCTGTGCCAATGTGCCGGAAGATGAGCCGCTGCGGCAGATGGCCAGCCTGGATGGGCAACAAACTTCTAAAAGAACTAAGGGAAAAAAAGAGGGTGTATCATCTTTGGAAGAAAGGTGAGCAACCCATAGAATGTTTAAGGATGCTGTGAGGTCTTGTAGGAAGAAAATTAGGGAGGCAAAAGCCCATTAGACTGGCCTCTGCTGTGAAGGACAACAAAAAGTCCTTCTATAAATATATTAATAGCAAGAGGAGGGGCAAGGACAACCTCCACTCCTTGGTGGACACGGAGGGGAATATTGTAACTAAAGATGAGGAAAAGGCAGAGGTACTTAACATCTTCTTTACCTCAAATTTTAATAGCAGGAGAGAATGTCTTCCAGGCAGCTGGCCTCTTGAGTTGGCAGTTGGATTCAGGGAGCAGTATAGCTCCCCTGTGTTCCAGGAGGAAGTAGTTAGACACCTGCTTAACCACTTGGATCCACACAAGTCCATGGGACCAGATGGGATCCATCCTAGGGTGCTGAGAGAGCTGGCAGATGAGCTGGCCAACATACTCTCCATTATTTTTCAACAGTCCTGTCTCACTGGAGAGGTCCAAGATGACTGGAAACTGGCCAACATGATGCCCATCTACAGGGAGGGCTGGAAGGAGGGACCAGGGAATTATAGGCCTGTCAGCCTGACCTCAGTGCCAGGCAAGATTATGGAACAGGTCATCATGAGTGCAATCACACAATACTTAAAGGATGGCCAAGGGATCAGGCCCAGCCAGCATGGAACTAGGAAGGGCAGGTCCTGCCTGACCAACCAGATCTCCTTCTATGGTCTGGTGGCCCACCTAGTGGATGTGGGGAAGGCTGTGGATGTAGTCTACCTGGACTTCAGCAAGGCCTTTGACACTGTCCCCCACAGCAAACTCCTGGCTAAGCTGTCAGCCCATAGCTTGGACAGAAGTACTCTGTGCAGGGTTAGGAACTGACTGGAGGGCCAAGACCAGAGAGTGGTGGTGAATGGTGCCACATCCAGCTGGCAGCCAGTCACTAGTGGTGTGCCCCAAGGATCAGTGCTGGGCCCCATGTTCTTTAGCATCTTTATTGATGATCTGAGTGAGGGCATTGAGTGCATCATGAGTGAATTTGCAGATGACATCAAGCTGGGGACAGGTGTTGATCTGCTGGAGGGTAGAAGGGCTTTGCACAGGGACCTCGACAGGCTGGACAGATGGGCAGAATCCAACGGCATGAGATTTAACACATCCAAGTGCCGGGTTCTGCACATTGGCCACAACAACCCTATGCAGTGCTACAGGCTGGGGTCAGAGTGGCTGGAGAGTGGTCAGGCAGAGAGGGACCTGAGGGTATTGGTTGATGGTAGGCTGAACATGAGCCTGCTGAGTGCCCAGGCAGCCAAGAGGGCCAGTGGCATCCTGGCCTGCATCAGGAACAGTGTGGCCAGCAGGAGCAGGGAGGGCATTCTGCCCCTGTGCACTGCCCTGGTTAGGCCACACCTTGAGTACTGTGTCCAGTTCTGGGCCCCTCAGTTTAGGAAGGTTGTTGAATTGCTGGAACATGCCAGAGAAGGGCAACAAAGTTGGAACATAAGCCCTATGAGGAGAGACTGAGGGAGCTGGGATTGCTTAGCGTGGAGTGGAGGAGGCTTAGGGGAGACCTTATTGCTCTCTACAACTACCTGACGGGAGGTTGTAGACAGGCAGAGGTTGGTCTCTTCTCCCGGGCAGCCAGTACCACAACAAGGGGACGCAGTCTCAAGCTACACCAGTGGAGGTTTAGGCTGGAGGTTAGGAAGAAATTCTACACAGAGAGAGTGATTACCCGTTGGAATGGGCTGCCTGGGGAGGTGGTAGAGTCACCATCATTGGAGGTATTTAGGAGGAGGAGCGAGCTTGGTTGCATTGTTTAGTTGATTAGGTGGGTTTGATAACAGGTTGGACGCGATGATCTCAAAGGTCTCTGCCAACCTGGTCTATTCTAGTCCAGTCTTGTCTAGTCTAGTCTATTCATAGATCCCCCCTTCACCATCAAGGCTTGATTGCTTCTTTCCAGCAGAAGTAGCTAAATCCCTGGTTCTTTTTGCCCGCACGCATCTTCATATTAAATTTTATACCAAATGTCTTCTAAAGGCTGAAAAAAATATATTGCCTACAAATTAGTGGTGGCAGTGGTATAGGTTGTGCAAGTGCCTGCTTGTGTTATTTACATGACTAGCTGTTATGATGAGGAAGGTGTTATTCTTGTCTCTTCTTCCCTATCAAACCATTTAAGTGAAAGAGAATCTATTTCTTCAGCCTCCTTCACACCACATCTACTTAATCCTTCCCTGACTGCATAACAGATCTTTTCCACCTCTAATTTCTGAGATTTATTTGCTGATGCCTATAGCAAAGGAGGAGAAAAGCAATAAGAATAATATATGGCTGTTAAATAGATGGATTTCAATGCTAGTCATGTTTTAGGTTTTTATTGCTCAATTATAACTTTTTTTATGAATGTTTGGAGATAGCATATGCCTCATCACCCTGTTCCTCATAGTGTGGTACTGTAAACAAAATATTTTATGAGTACTTGCAATAAAATTTAATGTAAATCAAGTTCCTTTCTTACCCTGATTTAACATACCCACATCACAGACTGGTTTCGGTGCTCCAGTATGAAGATCCCAGATCAATTGCCACTTTCATAGGCCTCACATCCAGTGTTAGCCTTATATTGTAAAAAGCGTGCATCCTTAAGGACAATGTTTTCTGGGAAAACAGGGCTTATTAGTTCAGGCACAGAAATATTTGGACATACAGATTTTTGCAGTGTAAACATCTTAGAACTTGGGCAAAGGAGCTCTTATCTGTTTGCATCTGCCTGAGCAGCAATCTACATTCACAATTCCTTTTCTGGACTGCCTGGAAGGTGAGCAGAACAAAACAAATTTCACCTCAAGTCAATTTTGTGATGCCAGTGTGGCTAAAAGACCCTCATCTAAAGCTCTTTGAAGTCCAAATTCAACCTCCCTTGTCTTTGATGGCATCTTAATCAAAGCACTGTGTCACTACTTTATTTACAATGTAATGGATCGTGAATTAACTCCGTGAAAATGCTCAAATAGACAACAGCATGATTCATCTCCATCAGTCAAAGTCTGTGTTTCCTATTTAGAAACAAGTCTAAAATTATTTTAATAGATGTCTTTCAAGTGTAAAAGTAAGAGCTGACTCAGAGGACTGCCACACTGGCCCTAAGTTCAAGGGACAGGTATGTCTTGATTTCTTTTGTCAAAGTACTTAAAGGTTTTTGGTGGCTCAGATTCAGCCTATTTAACTTTAGGCATGTGTCTAAGAAGCCTAATTCCTATGTGTTCCGCACATAAGCAATTGATAAATATAAGTCTCTCTAGAGGTCAGTGAAGGCCTGTTAAGATGCTAATTGGCTACTGAAAGTTCCTGGCTACATTAACTGTATCAAGTTAGTAGAGTGATGACGCTTAATGTAAGCACTTTGAGATGATGTCTAAATTTTTGCAGGACGGTCCTAGCTATAATTGTAGGTGTGTTATCGGCAGATACTAGCCAGAATTTAAACTGCTTCTCATCTGAAGGAGCAGCAAGAAGAAGTTCATTTGAAAAAAAACCCACACACACAAAATAAAAACAAATAAAGAAATAAACAAAAACATCTACACACAAAAAAAAGCCGAAACACACACACACACACAAAAACCACAAAACCAAAACCAAATTGAACAACAAAATCACGTAACATTTGAAGCATTCATTTAGAACGCTAGAAAATAGTCTCTGGCTATGTATCTTTTATTCTAAAACAACCTTCCAGAAAGCTCCACAACCAGGCAGAACCACATAGAATCCTGGACTGTCAACAGAAGAGAAGGTCATAGGATACATATTATCAGAGAATAAGGCCTGCAGAGAAGAGTAGGGCAAGACCCTCTGGCTACAATTCTTAGAAAGCTCAGTAGGAAAATTTAACATAGGTGTTGGGGTTTTTTCAATTTTTATATCTTCTGCTATTTTTCTCAAATATTCTGCCACTTCTTCATTTTATTTTCATTCCTGCCATGAGCTATATGCCCATGCTGAGGCAATCTTTACTGCTGATTTCATCAAAAGGATTTCTGTATTGAAAGAAACATTTCTCTTGTTCCTTACTCCCACTCAGAGCATTAAAAAGAGCAAAATAATGGATTCCTATGTACATGCAATACCATTCTTCCTATAAAAACACATATACAGAATACTGCTTCTAGCTTGTAACAGCTAGAAACTGTTTTCATATTGAAATCATAATATGTCCTCAGTATTTTTCATCAATCCTCAAGAAAACGTTGTGTACTACGCTGATGTTGTTATATACTAATCTCCACTGGAATCAGCGTGATGTAAAGATAGAAGTCCTCTGCCATGTCCATTTTTACATTAAATTCCTGTTGCAACACTGCTGAAAATCTAAGAAAAATATGGGGAATAATATATTGAAAGACTGAAAATTCAAGGGCAAGAGAGGCAGAGGGAGGTAACCTGAATGTTTCCTGAACTTCAGTCCTCTTCCTTAATCATACCTAGAATTTTGATATTTGTGATGTCTTTATGTTTCATATATAGATTAATTGTAGGAAATTTGAAACCAAATGTATCAGGGTAAGAGGATGCAGATATGATATATATTTAAGCTTCATCTCTGCAATTTGGAACTAGTAAAACATTCAACAATATCTATAAAAATTTATATCAGAAAGTCTTCATGAATGTAAAGATGGCAAGATGTGCATCTTTTTTTTTCTTTTTCTTTTTCTCCTCACTAGATAAAGAATCATAAACCCATAAAACACCAGACTGGCTTTCCTTGTCATCTCTGTTCAGTAGGCTGATCTGCTGGAAAAAAAAACTTCTCCATGTGGCTGGCAAACCTGTCCTGGGTAACATCTGAGGAGCTTTGCATTTTCCTTACTGAATAATTCTATTTGCCCAGTTTCCTTCTTTTAACCCCCCTGTAATTACTGTGATGAGATTATTTGAAGTGGAAGACAAAAACAATCCCTTAAAATGTTTTCTTAAGGGATCTTCTCTATTCTTCCTCAAAGTTTTCTTTCATAGTGAGTACCAGCATCTCTTCAGAATGCTGCTAATAATATATATTAAAATATATCAAATATATGAAAACACATTGGAAACCACACATTTAGGAAACTTGAGTGACAATGTGGTAATAAAAAAGATTTTCAAGGAAGGCAAGGCAGTCTAGATTCACTGACATTGGTGCAACTGTACTAATTTCTATCAGCTAAGGATCTGTAGCATGACAAAAAATTAATATGTAAAAGGGTCAAAACATTACCATGTACTACCACAGTGTTTGTACTCCAGCATATATGTAGTTCTCACTTGATTGCACAAGTCATACCAGCTCACAGTATTTCAACAGATTTTACTATTTGATGCCTAGCATGAATTAGAAAATTTATGCAGTATGTTTGAATTACAAGTTGCTGATGCTTCAGCTCAAATTTTCTACTTCTGTTGCTGTTGTAAGAGGAATGAGAGAAAAATCAACAGAGCTTATTTCAGAAGGAAATAGAAGTATCTTTACTGACTGCTAAAGTGTGCTTATATAAACTGTTTGATATGGCTGTGAAGGTTATAACAGATCATAGTAAGTAATCTTTGTTGCTAGAATCTTATATCAAAGTCAAAGAATTGGATTCATGAAACTAACATTTTTTCAATCACTCCATCTGCTCTTGGGTGAAGGTAATAAATGACCTTTGAGGAAGACACCTGTAACTCCGTGACAGTCACACCAGTCAGCAAACATTTCCCCTACATTTGAGTTGAGCAATATCAGGTTACCACCTAATCCTGACCTATCATTAATCACTGCAGAGCCAGCTACAGGAAAAAAAATAATATTATCAATCTGATAGAAAAGTGTGGAAGGAAAGAGGTTCCATTGCCTGAAAGAAGCAAAAGTAAGTGCTCTGGCAGGCTGTATAGGTTTAGAAAGTCCTCTTTGTCTAGCCATACTCTCACAGCAAAGAGGATCAATAGAAAAATATCAAATGCATTATCTTTGTTTACATCCTAGGCACAATAGTGTGAAAATCCTCACCAGGCTAAGAATCCTGACAGTCTGTGATGGATGCCTTGTTTAAATGATGTCTTTGAAAGCTTTCACAATGCTCTGACAGAGGACTCACTGGAGAATAAATGACTTTCCTCTAAATTACAAGAGCCTGGGTTGAGAAGACAGACAGTGTGAATGTTGCACTACAAATTCAATACATTCCACTGCTTCCAGTGCTATAGAGCAATTGTTAGTAGCGAAAACACATCCAAGATTGTCTTTGACCCAAGGAAGTTTTGGTTATTGGTAATGAGAAAGCTATAATATTTTATTATGATTATTTTATTCTACTTACAGAATATTCTTTCAATAAATGATAGAAATGTGCTTTGCCCATGAATTTTCCATGTTGATAATCCATATAAAAATAATACATGTAAAACCAATGGATGCACTCAAGTCTGCTTTGTGTATTATTCTTAAATGCACACTGAGAGTGTACCAATAGATCTATCTGGTATATTAAGTGTGTTATGAAGCTTTGGAATAATAGGTAAAATATCTGGAGATGGTAACATTACATAAAAGCAGCCTTTCTTTAGATAAAATCCCTATATTTCATTCAAAATTTATGGGGCTATTGGTAAAGAAAAGTTTCATCTTTTCATGAAATGTGCATAGCTGTGCTCTTCCCCATATATTACCAAGTTAAGAACAAAGTAAACAGCTTTGGAATAAAGTCTTTGGTGGATAAGTAAACCTGTCCTAAGCGAGCAAAACTCATTCACTATTCAGAGTGGACCTAGATACACCTGCATTCAAATTAGCAGATGTAACACCTGCAAAATTAATTTCAGGATATTTCAACCACTGTGTGCACATCAGAATGAAAAACCTGCTTAGAAGATGAGCCCTAAACACATAACTTTTAGCAATGTATTTATATTCCTTACTGCAGTGGCTACATGCTTCTCAGAGGTGCTATACTGAACAACCACTGTGAAAACAGTGCCTTCTGCTATAGTGGCTTTCAAAACACCAAACCCTTGCTCCCATCCACTTCCCTCACAGTGTCTTTGAGTTTGTGGTGGTTTGAGCCTGAGCTGGGACTTAAGAGCTCAGATGGGGGCAAGGCTGAGAGTCCCTCCCCCTCTCCTCCCACTCCTCTTTCCCAATAGAGGGGAAAAGAATTTTCTTTTATATGTATGTGTGTATGTATATCTATATATATATATACACACATATATATAGCAATAACAGGGCAAGGGTGGATGGGGAAAATATAAGAATACAAAACCAGTCTCTTTGAAGAAGCGTAGATGGAGCAGGGAGGACCATGTGGCAGAGAAGCAGGGAGCCAGCAGTCCTATCATCCAGGCAAAGTCAGGGGCCAAGAGAGCTAATGGCTCCAGTGTCCTTCTCATTATAGGCGTGCTGGACAGGAAGGGGGAGTGGAACAGGCTAATTCAGTTTTCCAGGGGGAAAACCCCCTGCAGGGAGGGCATTGATCTCACAAGTCCTCCCCGCCACCGCCCCCCCCCCCCCCCCCCCCCCCCCGCTTCCAGGATGGGCATAATCCATCACAGAGTTGAAATAAAAATAGCTTGTTCAAAATTTTACTAAAGAATTACAAGGTGCTCTGTAGAAAAGGAATATTAGATACCCCCAAAAAGATGGAGATTCAGTAAAAAACCTGTCCTTTTTGCTCTCCTCTTACACTTTGGGAGACTTCCAGGTGTCTTCTCTCTTCTTCTTCTTTGCATGAAGAAGTGTCCTTCTGAGTGAGATTGACAAAGCTCCTATTGCTGTACTGGGTTTTGTGATATGTATAGTGAATAATGGCCGGTATAAACTAACAGAATTTAGTTCTATTTAAATTGTGTTATGAATACAAACAAACAAACAAGCAAAAAATCTGTTTCTGAAAATATAAGTCCACAGTTTATCATAAAGGTCACAAGCAGTAGTCGGTCATTGACTTTACATAGGTTATATTTTTGTTCAGTTGTGCATATCAGAGTGCACTTCAGAAATTCACTTCAGGCAAAAACACTTCCTGGACAGCAGAAAGGTTTTCTTGAAGTTCAGTTTTCATTGAGGTCACAGGATGAACCAGAAGCTATGCATCAATTTTTAAATTCTCTGCTGGACCTTACAGCCCACTTTAGAGTTGACATCAGCATCCTCAGCCTACATATGAAGTGTAAGGCTAGTTACATGTTGTGCTGACTCTGACAAGCCTTTACACTTTGCTATTCCAATAGAGTTATTGAAAATGGAATTGGGTTGTCTCCTGCAAATACTCATTTATAATTACATTTTTTTCTATTTTAGTTATTTGGATTTACTTTATTAGAATAAACCTTTATTAGAATAAACCAAACCAGGTTGGAAGAGACCTTCAAGATCATCGTGTCCAACCCATCAACCAATCCAACCCACCCAAACAGCTAACCCATGGCACCAAGCACCCCGTCAAGTCTCCTTCTGAGCACCTTCAATGACGGCGACTCCACCACCTCCCCGGGCAACCCGTTCCATAGCGCAATCACTCTTTCTGTATAGAACTTCTTCCTAACATCCAACCTGAACCTCCCCTGGCGCAGCTTGAGACTGTGTAATCAGAACACAGAATTTCTAAAAAAAAAAAAAAAAATAAATGTATTATATATATAAATTTACAATTTAAGGTAATGGGGTGTTAATAAAACATGAATCTGCTCACTGTTGAGGCTCACAGTTTGTAAAAGAGAAAATTATTGCTTTGAATGTTCTACTGAAAAATAAAAAGCTGTTGTCTTTGGAAGTATTTGATTAAACCATATTATTTGGTTTGCTCAAAATTTGCAGAGCAGTTTTTTTGGAACAGTTATTTTTGCAGTAGAGAATTGGAAAGGTTTGAGTCCAGAATCATAGATTCACCCCTTCAGGTGGCTCAGTTGGTAGCACATCAGACCCTTTATGGGAAGGTCGTGAGTTCAAGCCTGCAGTGGGCAATAGTGTCCTCCCTACTCTAGTCATGAGGTCTGTGGTGACAGGTTGGACTCGATGATCTTTGAGGTCTCTTCCAACCTTAGGAATACTGAATAGGTTACTGAAAAGAAACAGAACCTCATCAAGCAATGAAGTTTAATGACCTTATATGGTTGCCTGCCTAGACAGTATGTCCTTTATAGCTCTCTGTGATGTTGGTTTCATAGTTGTGATAGCCAGTTAGTGTCTTTTCAAACTGGTTTGTGAAAATTTAAGTGTAGGATTAAAGAAAAATTGAGGAAAGTAAGGTTACCAATACAGTGTTTGGTCTCTGTTTCTCATCAACTAACCAGAGCAATGTCAGTAAGACTTGTGGTGCTTAGATCTAAGAAATGGAGTGATGTTTGGATCTAAGGATGTTGCCCATGACTTTCCCTCCTAACCATCAGGGAGCTCTTTTGTGATCTTAGGATATTCTTCAATCCCTCACTCTATTTGTATCACATTACCTGCCTGAATTTTCACTCAGATATATTTTAAAAATTTATAAAGCCACCACAAACTGGAAAAGCAGATGTATTTTTTCATATGTAATTGGTAGAGCTAGTTTGCTTAAAATAATATCTAAAAATATTTTTTCAAACTCAGTATTTGAGAATGAGGAGCCATGACAACGATGTTTCCACCCTGACAATTCTTGTGTATTGCTCTTTCTGTGTATATTAACAAGCATAACAGAAAGGATTTATCATAAGAATGTGTAAAAGTGCTACAATGCCAAATGTTTTATGGAGTATGAAATTGTGTCAACGCAATAACAGTAAGATGGGGATGGTAGTATAGTTAAGAGTGATCAAAATCAATAAATACACACAGCTGACTGAATGCTTCATAAAAGCAGGGAGTTCATAATAGTTGCAAAAAATTAAAATGAACCAGAGAACAGAAGATGATATTTTAGATATTTAGATATTTATCGTGAGCATCCATGTGATGTGTTTTGATATTGAAGAGCTACCTCTAGCAAAATGCTTT
The DNA here is from genome assembly GCF_026170545.1 of Melanerpes formicivorus. Classification (NCBI taxonomy): domain Eukaryota; kingdom Metazoa; phylum Chordata; class Aves; order Piciformes; family Picidae; genus Melanerpes; species Melanerpes formicivorus. Next base: position 51,553 of record NW_027143098.1, read on the forward strand.
TCAAATAAAATGGGTTGCATTCCTTTAGCCTACACAATTAACAAAGTGAAACAAATTGTTAGATGGTCTACAGCAATGTCTCTCTTAATTCAGTCTTAACATTCAAATATATCTAAAGATGCATTTACCAGTCTACAGAAATAGTGGTGCAAAACCAATTCTTTGCTTCCTCCCTAATTGCATCCTGATTGTGTCTGTAGCCCTGCAGCTCAATGTCCTGACAAGGACATTAACAGTGCTCAGCACAGAGGAGATATTCATCTTTAAGTAAAGTGATTCAGAATCCCATAAATCTAAATTTGTAAAATGTGGAGTCTAGATATCTGCAGCTGAGAAGTAGCTGTTAAAAAGCTTCCACAGGTGCATAATAGTGTATGTAACATTTTTGTAATATCTTACATATGTAAAAACTGCACATTTTATATATTACCACAATATACAGATACATTGTACTTTTTGAAAGAAAAATCCTATCTCTTGCTTCCATTCTAACATACTCTGTTTCACACGGCCAAAATACAACTCTTCAAGTGTAATGACTTCTTATGAAAATGCTACTAGTTAGGAACCCTACCAGCAAGACTTTTTAGAACAAATTCAAATGCAAGTGCAATGCCAGTATTTGCTGACTCAGCATTGGATATACACAGAAAGTATTTTGCTGATTATGTGCCGCATTTTCCAGTTCTCCACCAGGGATCTAATGCACATTCAAAGGACATAATAATTACAATTGTCCAAGCTAACTTTCATCTTACCAGGGCATATTCATGCACTTAAACAAATCTCTATCCATTAACAAGGTCTTGTAATAACGTGACTTCAATGGATTAAATTTGGAATAATAGGAGCCAAAGATCCTCAGTGTGTGAGGGCTCATTTCTTAATGTGGGATGGTTATAATGAAACTTCCATAGGCAATTGTTTCGTTCCATTTCCTCCGTCTCACTACTGCCCTTAGATAAATTAAAGGTCTTTTTGCATATGAGTTTAGAATTCAAACATAGTGTAAGCTGAGAAATCATCTTTCCCCTATGTTGCATAAAAATGAAGGAATGTTACTCATCCAATGCCTTCAACAGAATTAATTTTGGGATTAATTTAAAACAGAGAGACTCAAATCTACTTTTCCGTATATGTCACAATTTTTATTCTTGTTTCCTATAACTTGTGCAGAAAAATTCTTCTTATGCATAATCACTGCAAAATATCACATTCATAACTATTCCATTTATAATGCCAAAATAAATAAAATATATTTTCCCCACTGAAGTATTCAAAGCAAAATTGAACATGTCCTGTACAGAACTGTGCAAACAAAACAACTCACTTTAGAATATACCACTGATGATTTCAGTCTGCATCTGGTGGACAGGAGCTGTTAAGGTTTGTTTAATTATTGCTTACACTATAATACAGTCTACAGAGAAAAATTAATTGCAAAATGTATCCATCTTACAGGGAAAATAATATCAGCTAGGACAATAGCTGAAGCTTTTCCAATCAAAGCTGCTGACAGTAAAGTGCAGAATGAGATTGTAAATGCAAAAAAAAAATAGTTTAACTTTAGCTCTTCTGCAAATACACCATGGATTGGTTATGTGAACACCATCTGTCCAAATACTGGCCAAACCAACCTTTTTAATAATTATATAGATTCAAACACAGAATCCATGACATGCAGTGTAATCTTACTTCAAGGTTCTTTGAAGACAAAAAAAAGCTTTGTTTGTTCATGGGAAGTGTCTTGCTGAGTATTTATTCAACCCACTTCCATTACATTCCTTGGTTGCATATCTGAATATGGACTCCATAGAGCTGAGATCAGAAGAGAATCAGAGTTATATCCACAATTCTGCAGAGAGAATGAAGAAGCTGTTTGCTCCTATTACTTCACAATATTTTCTGATGTCAACTAAGAGAAGAGTTTTAAAAATACTGTAGATAGAATGTGGACATGAACTTAATTGCTTTTGTGAATACAGGCTTCTTTGCGGATAAGTGAGGCTAAGTGCAGTCGACATACCTGAGGGATTGGATGTCATCTAGAGAGACCAGGTCAAGCTACAGAAGTAGGCCTGTGTTACCCTCTAAGTTCAACAAGGCCAAGGGCAACAACCAGCACATCATTGAGGCAACCCCTGATATCAGTACAGGCTGAGAGATTGTAACAGGTTAACACACAGTAAATGGGTTAACTCGCCTGGCTCCCCCACAATAAAGAAATGAGGGAAAAGTGACATAAAAAAAACCCTCAAGGTTGAGATAAAGAATTGAGATAAGAATTTACTGAGCAAATCAGGTGACAATAATAATACAAATGCGCAATGACGTTAGCCTACTTGCAGAAAAAAGCACAGCAGAAAGCTGCAGCAAGCATAAGCTACTCCTCCATTCCTCCATGTCGTGCTGCCATCTCAGCAGAAGACAGCCAACATCCAAACTCCAGAAATTAAAAGCTGCAACTAGAACAAGAAGCCTCTAATGTTGCAATCTGAACTTCATGCTCCATAATACTTTGCTCCAGCCAGCAGTTTCATTTTGAAGATGGTAAAATGGCAGCATGGTATGAATAACAGCAGTGAATACCCAACCCATGACAGAGATGATATGATTGAGAGCAGCCCTGTAGAGGGTTTGGGGGTACTGGTAAATTAAAAGCTGGACATGAGGCAGCAAAAAGCACTCACACCCCAGAAAAATGGCAAGCCCCCAATCCTGGGCTGCAAAAGAAGCATGGCCGGCAGGTGGAGGGACATGACTCTTCCTCTCTGTCCTGCTCTGGTGAGACCCTACCTTAAGTGCAGTGATCAGCAGTGGAATCCTCAGCACTGTTGGAGCAGGTCCAGAGGAGATCACAACAACGATCAGAGATTTGGAGCACTTCTCTCAGAAGAAGTGCTGGTGAGAAGGCCTTGAGCACAAGCCCTATGAAGAGAGGCTGAGGGAGCTGGGATTGTTTAGCCTGGAGAAGAGGAGGCTCAGGGGTGACCTCATTGCCCTCTACAACTACCTGAAAGGTGGTTGTAGCCAGGAAGGGGTTGGTCTCCTCTCCCAGGCAACCAGCACCAGAACAAGGGGACACAGTCTCAAGCTGCACCAGGGGAAGTTTAGGCTCAAGGTGACGAGAAAGTTCTTCACCGAGAGAGTCACTCGTCATTGGAATGGGCTGCCCAGGGAGGTGGTGGAGTCACCATCCCTGGAGGTGTTCAAGAGGGGATTGGATGTGGCACTTGTTGCCATGGTCTAGTCATGAAGTTTGGGGTGACAGGTTGAACTCTATGATCTTTGAGGTCTCTTCCAACCTTTGTGATACTGTGATACTGTGATACTGTGATACTGTGATACTGTGATACTGTGATACTGTGATACTGTGATTGTTCAGCCTGGAGAAGAAAAGGCTCTTGGCCTTATTGCAGCCTTTGGTACTTAGAGGGGCCTTACAAGAGAGATAGGGAAAAACATTCTGATAGGGTTTTTTGAGATATCCAAGTGGTCATGGTTTTAAATTAAAAGTGGGTAGATTGAGACTAGGTATAAAGAGTCCTCTTTACTATGAGGAGAGTGAAACACTGTCAGAAGTTGCCCAAAGAGGGGATAGATGTCCCATCCCTGGAAACATGGATATCCCTGCAATCATTTTAAAATGCAAAAATGAGAAAAAAAGGAGAGTGAAAATATGAAGTTGTTACCGACCTTCCTGCTGCCTTCATATATCCTTTAATAAGAAAACCATAAAGCTGTTATAGTAAGAAAACTTCTTTGGCTAAATCCAGGAAATGTACCTTTAAAAGAGTATTTTTTAGTATAAAATCAAGAAAATGCAAGTAATCTCACATCATCATTTGTCTGGTGAAGCCTCCATGCAGTTGCAAAAAGCAGCTGTTCTATGTCTTGATCATTATACTGTAGAATAAGGAAAAAACCTTTCCAAAGGACTTCACACCATTTACTGCTTGCTGTTCATCTGTTATCTTGATTGTATTATTAAAACCATCATGGTGTAATGCTGACATTACTTGGTTCACCAACAGTTTAAGGCTTACAGTGTATCCATTTTTCTTCTGTACTATCATGGCATTTAAGTAGTATTGCACACCTTCGTTCCCCGTTCCACTGTGCTGCTTTGTGGAAATAAATTAACAGCAGTGGCCAGGTCATAGCATCCATTCTTATACATAATTTATATAGCTCCATAATTAATAGCTATGTCTGAGACAAATTAGTCATTCCAAATAATGAGACTTTTCTTCAGAAAAATGTGTTTCATCTCACACCAATGCATGCCTTATTTCAAGGTATTTATTCCTTTTAAATGACCACTGTTCAAAATATTTTATAAACCCTACCATGTTTTTATCCTTTTAAAACTATTTTTATATACTTTATATTTTTCATATGTGATGGTTCCACTTTTCTTTCGTGGGCTATTCTCTTTTTATTTTTATTTTTTTTTTCCAAAATGAAAATATGTTTGGATAAATTGCACATAAAGTTTTTTATTGCTGCTTAAATCTTCTGGGGGTTTAAAAACAACATACCCTACAGCAATTTTCATTCAAATTGGGTGAAGATTCCACTTCTTCTTGAATCCTGTTCTTATTTCTTCTACATCAGCATACTTCAGCACACACAGTAAAGAGAATGACCCTGGAACTCAGCAAAGGTTTTGCTGAATTGTAGCTAGTGTTCACTGACATAGATCCAGCAGCCATGAAACTATATTAGTTTACAGGTCATGAAAGCTGAAGACACTGCTGAATTCTTTATTTTCACCTCCTTTTCTCAGTTACAATTCCCGATATCAAAATGCTCCCTGGAATGGTACTTGCCTGAGGCATAGAGGCAACATGTAGGCTAGCAAATAAAGGAAGCTACAGACACTCTTTTAGACCTGAGGAGGAGAAAAGCAGTGAGAGACTAGCCCTCATTATCTAAAACCTCTCCAGAACACATGCTAATAATTAAACAGTAGGGACTCACAGACCAGCGCTCACACTCCACTCCTTTTGTTAATTATTACAGAAGTTAGTCAATGATTTTTGGTTAGGGACATGACTGACATGCTAAGGTAATAAGCACAGCAATTCCTGTCTCGAAGAGCATAAAGCTGAATGTGAATGCTTCTGGTTTCCCAGTGCAGGAGCTGCAGATACTTCTTTGTGGACAGAGTAAGAACAGGCAGGAATGCATATACTCTCTGACAAGGAAGTTTAAGCCCCATGTCTCCAGAGGGACATGATTACATATAGTCCTGAAAAGAAGTTTATTCAGTGCAAATTTTGTTCTATGAATGGTATCCACACATTCCATATTTTTTCATCTCCAAAGGCACATCTGAGAAAAATTTCCTGCTTGGAAACAAACAGAATTTCAGTTATGATGGACTGATCTATGGTCTCTATCACTGCTTATAAAATACTAGTTTAGGTCATGTGGAATGGCAACATTTTTTTACTAGTGTTTGTGGTTAGTTTCTGGATGTGCAGCACAAATACATGAACTTTTAAGCACTTTCCAAACAATAACTCACGTGCACAGGAAGTGGCTGAGCTGGATCTCTGAAATCACCAATGACTTTGGAAAATGTCAGACAATAAGTAGAGCTAACACTAAAAATTAGTATATAACCATTTAGTGAGATACTGCCTTCTAAATAACTTTTTCTGCAACTGCTGATTGGTAAAAGAGAAAAATAAAATCAGCAGTGCCAATGAAATAGTATAAATTCTTTTGAGAGTGTGAGAAATGAGCTCACTGGTAAATATTATATACAAACAGTTTATTATAAAATAAAGGCAAAACAGCACTAGGTGCATAGCAGGTTTGCTAGAGGCATGCCATAACAACATAAGTTGAGCGTATATAGATGTCACACATGCATATTCATAAATATCTCCACAAATCCCTTTACATTTCCCAAGCATGCTCCCACCCCCCTCATTCCCAGTCCTGCCTATTTTTGACTGCGGTCTTCAGGGCTGGGGTACTTATTTGCACTCTCCAACATCTTGATGCCTCATCCTCCCTCCATTTCTCTCCAGTACACATCCTACACAACACAGACTACAACCAGCCAATCAGTTTAAGGATCAAACCCCGCAGTTCCCATCAACATCAGCACCCACCTTCCCCTTGCGAAAGCCAAATATAACAATTTCTTACAACCCCTCCCCTTCTTTCTACTACATTTGGCTTGAGCCATAACAACCTAAGAAATCCTCCCAATAGGATCCCTATTAGTCCTGTGTCATCCCCCTTCCCCCCAAGTTCAAAGGAGGGGCAGAAACAATTACATAACCTGGCAACAATTCTATAACAAGTAAAAATATTCTAATTTCAACTTCCTTGTAAAAGGAGTGGGATAACAACTGATGTTCCTTGCCTGAGAATATTTACTTTAATAGGTACCATACAGAGTGAGTGAGTGGATATGGTTCTCCCTCCAAGTGGTTAATCCCAGAAATTATGAATTCAGTTCGATTTGCAATTCCACTCACACAGCCATGGTCCTAGATCTTCTTTGTGGCAATTTCAGAGGTCTACCCAGTCTTGCCTTCTTCAATCCCCACCAATACTCTGCTTGGATTATGTACCCCTCCCTTGTCCAGGGAGGTTTACCAATTTCCCTTCCTGGCTTCTTTCTAGTTTTTTTGTTTTCAGACAAGGACCTTTACTGCTGCTATTTTGATACTGGAACTCTACCATTTGGGGAACCACAGTCCATTCGGTGGGTGGATCCACAGGTCCTTTAACTCTGGCTGTCTGTACTACAATCTCTGTGGTCTAACTAGTTTAACAGAGTTTTTGGTGCTGTAAACTTGATTAGAAAGCACCAAAAACTCACTGCCACCCACCTTCCCCTTGTGAAAGCCAAATATAACAATTTCTCACATAGAGATTTCCCCCTTGTGCCTCATTATTTTTGCCCATTGAAGTCAAAGGCAAACTTGTATTTAAAGGGCACAGAATTAGGTCAATAGTGTCTCCTAATCCATTCGTTCTAAAACTCCTAGAGAGACAAGCACTGTAACTGTAGAAGACAAGACATTTGTTTTAATTTTGCTTATTTGAGGTAACAAAATCTGGCACCAAATGCATTTGTGTGTCTGGGTGTAATTATTCTTCTTTCAAAGAAGTGCTATTTCTCTCTCACCTCAGGACCATTAAGGTGTTAAGTACAAAGGCACTGCTTGATGGAAGTAGGCTCCAGACAGTCTGAGATGTGAAGAATCAGACTGGTGAGAGTTACCACATCAGTCTGTTGATTAAACAAAGGTAACTCAGTACCATATCACCAATGGGGAGTGCAAGTGGGGGGGGGGGCGGGGGGGGGGGCGGGGGGGGGGAAGAACAGAGTATAAAGAGATAGAAAATCCTATTCCTCCTACTCTTAAAAACATTTGACATTCATTTTCTTCTCCCTTAACCTCTATCAAGTGTGAAGTTTATTATTTCTGTTAAAAGTAATCCCAGCTTTCCTGGCTGCAACTATTTCTAAGACGGAGATAGGCAGAGAGAAGTTGGTGGTAAAAGTTTCCGTATCAATAGCTGCTTTGCATGATCATGGTTTTGCAGCACTGCTACCCACTCCCTGCACCTACTCTCCTGTTAGTCAACAAGGATGATCAGTCTTCTCATCACAGAAACAGAATCAAGGAAGATGTCTCTATCTTCACAATAAATTGACCTGGATATTAAAATGCAAATCCATCATCATAAACTTCTGGAAATCCACTTAGATAATAACAGTAAATATGAAGCGTAAGGCATTGAACAATGACTTTGAAAGTTATTATTTATAAGGATTTGTCCCCCTCCCCATTTTTACTTGCTTTCCATTAACTTCATGAACGCAACATTGGCTTTCCAAAACCAACTGCAGATTAACCTGTGGCAAATGAAAGGAAAGAAAATAAACAGTTGGATGCTCTGAAGCTGTAAATCAGCATATGAACAGAAAAGTGCAACAGGAGCAGTCTAACCTGACCTTGACTGCTCATACTGGACGTTTCTGCTGTCATCTCCAGTGGTACCTTCCTTGCAATATTTTTCTGGCTTGAATATGGCAGTATATGTAGCTGGACATGTATGCCATCTGATGAAGACCAGATACCATCTCTGAAAGATCACAGTCAGTCTGTGAATAAGGTCTAAAAGGGAGAATTTTAAGATACACTAAACTGAAAGGCAAACATTTAATTTTACTATGGGCTTTAGCTTTAAAAAGAAAATCCCATAATTTGAAAAGGCAACCTTTTGCTTACATACATCAGGGATGATACTTGTTTTGAAGAATTATGTTAAGACTATGTAGTGGTGTGATGCCTTAACCCACATGCACCAACATAAAGCACAGCTAACTCAGTTGGAGAAGCGAATGAAAAGCTGTATTTTACAAGCAGAATGAAATGCAATAAATATATATAAAATATACAGTATTTACAGTATATACAAAAATATACTGGAAAGAGCATAACACAGAAAGACCCTCCCAAGGGGGTTTCACCTCGGGTTCCCCCCAAAACCCTTCTCTCCCCCCCCCCCCCCCCGCCTTGTCCAAGGAGAAAAGAAAGAAAAGGATATCGAGCGAATTCATTAGTTCAAGGCAGTTGTTAGAGAAGTTAGCCTCTTATCTTATCAGTTCCAGCCCAGGGTCAGTTGCATGCTCACTGGCCAAGAACAGAAAGCATCTATTGCATGTGGATCTGACCTGGTGACACACACATTGGCCTGTCTGTACGTCTGACTATGTTTGGCCAAACTCAATTTGATAGGTTAAGGTATCATGTTTCTATCTTTCAATCTTTTTTATCAGTGGTCACTTATTATCTCCAGACATTTTTAATGCAAGCTGAATTGGTAAACAAGTTATCTTGTTCTGCCTTGTTTTGTACCTGAAGAAGCAACAAGAGCCACTGCTGAGGTTACAGACAGAAAGCCTCTTTGTAGCAGGCAAAGCTACTAAAGCAGCTGAGCCCAGAGCTGCAGAGAAAAGAGCTTCTCAAAACCCCAAGCAGTAAAGACACCCCAAGTCACAGCCTGTTCCAACAGCCATGTCATCTGCCTGTGTACATCGTGCCAGGGATGCATCCTTCACAGAGAAGCCTTTCCCCAGCACAGCGGCACCCATGTGCAGACACTGTCATTGCACTGTCCAACCAACATGAATTCAAATGCATTCCATATTCTTGGGATTATAAGCATTGTAACCAAATATACTGGACTAAAGTGATTTGCAGTGAGTAACTCAGCAAATCTGACTTTTCATAGGCATCTATTAAAAGGTTCTGCTGCCCTAGCCACTCTATTGAGTGAGTTCTAGAGTTCCCCTTTGTGGGCAAACCCAGAATTTGTGCCCTATGTGATTCTTCCCAGTATTGAATTTTTTTTATACTATTTTCAGATTGTTGCAAAACTATTTAAATTGCCTGTTCCCTGTGTAAATAACCAACAACAATTGAACATTATGAATCTGTAAATAGGTTTTATTAACATTTTTGTTGGATTTTGTGGGTTAATAAATTAATATTTTGTAATTAATAATGCTGCCCATTATCAAATATTCATAATAACCATAACAAGTAGTCAGGAGGCTATTTTTATGATTACCTGATTGCTAACATGATCTCAAGTTGCACATGGAAATATTTGGAGAGATTTAGACACATGTTGCTGAACCCATAAAATTTTCTTATCAGAATATTGGAAAGTGGGCAGGAGTGAATTGAAGAAGTCCTTAAGTACCAAGCACCTGGCTAAAGTTTTCTGACTAGTAATAAAAGAAGAAAGTAACACATATTCAATAAATTACCAAGTTAGATAACTAAATAAAGTCCTGAGCTTCTAACTAACTTGCTTAACTCATGAATTTACTTTCAGTGTTTCCTCCAGCTCATGTGGTATATATATCCCATTCACCTTTGACAAGGCAATGGTGACATGTCTTCCTTTGGGAACATCTTACCATTGGAGACATCTAACCATTGGGGACCTCCAGGGACACATGAGACCAAGCTCACATGGCCAGAGTTTGTAAACTCCTCTTCCTGACCTCCAGCAACCACTACTCCAGCAAATCAGGAAAGGAAAATTAGAGGTAACCATGTTTCTGCAATTGGCCTTTGTCTCACACATTAATAATCACTCTGTCAGAGACAATAAATGCCCAAATCCTCCTTCACATAGATCCTGTTATTGCACAGTAATTAGTGTGCTTAGTCTGTCCTGGCCTAATCCAAGACAAATGCATGCAAGTGATCAGAATTTTTACTGTCTTACTCAGTATTCCTGTCTCAGTCCGGAGACACAGTTCTTTTAAATATTCCCGTGTTGTGAAATTAGAGGCACAAACGAGGCCAAAATATCAACAGCTAGACTATTTATTACGTCAATTAAGGGGAAATAAGAAGGGGGGAGGGAGAAAATAGAGAGGGAGAGAGAGAAGAGAGAGAGAAGAGGAAAGGAATTATATTACCACACCCCTCACCCCCCCAAGACAGTTTGAGTCTGTGGAGGAAAGGTGCTGCAGGAGGTGTTGGGTTGGTACAGGAACGATGCTGAGGCTCTGGCTGGAGAAGAGCTGTGGTCCTCTGGGCAGCCTGGGTCTGTAGAGAAAGGGTGCTGAGGCTTTGACTGGAGAAGAGATGTGGTCCTCTGGGCAGCCTCTTTTCTCCGGAGTAGCATTGTCCCGGGCTTTCCCTTCTCAGCAGCATGGTCCATCTCCTGTGTTTTCCTTCATCTCCATTTTTCTCCTGCACTTTTCTTCTGTTAATCATCCAGTTCGGGGAACACAGTCCCCCACATTTTTCTTCTGCATTTTTCTTCCTAGGAGCCAGTAGTGGCTCCAGTCTTTTATACAGTTTTTAGTCCTTAGGTATTTGCCCATGTATTGTCCCTCTGGAATTCCAGGGCCAGGAAATCATCCTTAGGTAAATGTCCAGATATCGCTCCCCCAGAGATCTTTCTGTGCATTCCTGTGTGTTTGGGCAAGGTTCTGCATGGAGCGGGGGGGGGGTGGGGGGGGTGGGGGTGGGGTGGGAGTGTGGCCTCCGCCTCCTCCATCTCCATCCAGACAAGCCCCCACACTCATTACACATCAGGAAACAGGTGGTGAATCCATTGTCTCACCCTTCCCAGGGTACTTGATGGGTGGAGATTGTCTCATGCATATTCCCGAAGGTGGCCTAGGTCCATTGTTGTCAGGCCAGCTGTAGCCCAGTGAGCAATGCTATCTTTGCACCTTCCAAGAGTCATTCCAGTGGCTCTGCCCAACACATATCAGCTATTGTCTGGGCAAGCAGCAAGTGATTTTATCTTTCTTGAGTCACACCAAGAGAGACAAACTTTTAGTCTCACAATTCCTCAATAAAGAAATGTGCAAATGTTTAATTAAATATCAAAATTAATTTGATTAATTAGAGTACATTACTTGAGGATCACAACATTAGTCATAAATTGAGATTTCATTCTGAAACAGTGATATGCCTGATTATTGAAGACCATAAAAAAGGGAATAAAAAACATTATTTCAGAAAAAGGCAAACTATTACCCTATTAAAACTGCAATACTGATTTTGAACAAACAAAATTAGTTGATGTGCTTTCTCAGATGTTTTTTTTCTTGAACTGATAGTTAGCCAGAAATCCATGTATAGTAATTAAATCAATAATTGCTGTATGTTTTATAAACCCTCCTTTTTAGCACTCACAAGTCTAAAGCATTTTGGCCATTTTTTTTCCAATATTAAACAATGTTTTTATCTAACAACATATGCCAGTGAGGCCTCCATTTAGATAAACCTGAATAATGAATCAACCTTTTACCCATCAAGATTTTTTTCTCTGCAAGCTGCCTGTCCAAAAATGCTACCTTCTGATTCATCAGAAAGATGTTCTTTATACTAACATGAAGGGCTCTGTGGTGGGTTGAGAGAAGGCCTATCTCTCCCTCCACCACAACAAGGGAAAAAAAAAACAAAAACATGGCTGGCCCAGTCGGAGAAGCAAAGGGTAGAGCTGTATTCACAAGCAATATGGAATGCAGGTTATATATACACACAATATACAGTATTTACAATATATATACAGAAATATACAGCAAAGAAAAATAAAGGAACAAAATTCCCTCCTCCAGACAGAGGTCCCCCCCCTGTACCCCCTTCTCTCCATCTACCTCCCTTTTTTTTTCCCCAAAAAGGGTTAGAGGGAGAAAAGGCAGTTATTAAGGAAAAGAATTCTTATTAGGCCTCCAAGTGCATGCAGGATTAGTGCTTATCTGGTATTCAATGTCAAAACTCTGGCTAGTTGCTCAGAAGCAGACAGGCTGGAAAGGGAGAACAGAGAGGAGCTGACAAAAATTCCAACTGAACCAAAACTCAAAGTTGCATTCTACAAATCTACCAATGAAATTTGTTGAGAATATCATGTCTTCATTTTGATACCAAAGCATTCAGCCAGAGAGTGTGCCAGCACTGTCTCTTTCTTAAAGGCACAGCCTAAAACGGTCACAGGCTCAAAGCACATAAATCATCCACCCAACTTTATTTACTTTAGAGTTCACTAAATCTAAGACAATGAACTAAGCTCTTCCAAAAGTCAGTAGCAAGGCTAAGGCATTTCTGAAGAATGATCCACCCCTTGATAAAACAGCTATGCAGTGCTGGAAGTGTTTTCATTGCCTAAGAACTAGTCTATGGACCTATCTAGGTAGTAAATCTATAACTGAAAAAAGGTATAGCAGTCCTACCCTTAAAATGATTTTTAAAAAACCTTTATGTGGACCTCTACTGCTCAGGATGATTAGTGGCAGAAATGTGTAATACTTGGGATCGCTCATGGTTAGTTGAAAAATTAACAAGCATCTTTTGATTGAAAATGGAATGTATTTGATATGCAAATTATTGACAATGGACTTTCTCATTGCCATTTTTATGGAGTCGTATTTTCTAAGCAGACTGCATCTTAGCTTTATTTTTTCCAATTAAATGGATTACAAGCTGAAATTAAAGATGTTGCAGATATATTTGTACAGGGAAAAAGCCCTGATAAACTCAAAGATACAGAATTTGGGGCCTGCAGGTATTTTGATAAGTAAGTCTTTGCCTTCACAGAATAGTATCAACTTGATTTTCTAGTTAATTCCTCCAAATATTGCCTCTCTTATATAGAAATGTCATTACCACAATAGCTTAACTAAGAGAGCTGAAAATGAATTAATTATTATCAGGAAATCATCCTGAATGATACTGTGTTCTGAATCACCAGTCAACCTTCTAAACAGTGTGCAAAACCCGAGGGCACTTCCTAATGGTTAAATTCTTTTTACAAGCAAAAACTTCACCACTGTCATGAATACAAGTCCTTCAATATGAGCATCAGCCATTTGCACAACCACCTCCAAAAGTCACCATTAGCTCAAGCCTACTTGGACAGGCAGTTAAAAGCACAATTCTTTCTCTAAGAATGAGAGGCAGAAGTAAAGATGCCTTTGCCACCTGAAGTGGTTACAAAAGGGAAAAACTGGGGTAGAAAGACAGTAGAAAATCCAGTCAGGAAAATCATGCCTGAAACATTTCACTACTGCAAAAGTGATCAAGAACATACTGAAGAGAAAGGTAGGTACACAACAGCTGTGAAGAGATTCAGTCAGATTCCCCTGTTTATAGGGTTTGGACACTTCTAACTAGCCTCCAATAGTGGAACTTCTCCGAAATCAGAGAGTGGGTATCTTCTGAAATATTTCTGTTGGGACAGGGAGAATACACTTTTTGGAGTCCTGTCTCTTTTGGCTCCTCCACAACTTTTAACATTAAATTAGTTTGGGTTGAGAACACATTTAAAAATTATATACAGAGCACACAGTACTGTCCAAAAGTAAATTCCATGAAAATACCAATGTCTCAGTGGATCAGCAAATGCAGCACAAAAACCTGGCATACTGATAAGTAAATTAAGATCCTTGTTAAATATATGACACTTTAAATACATTGCCACAAAAGATAGCTGATGTTCAGTAATCTTTCTGTAAAAAATAACATCTTGAGATCTAAAACAAAATGTAGCTCAGTTGCTTACATTGGTATGCATGATTAAAACTGAGATTACAAACATCTTTATAAATTTAATAGAGTTTACTTTTAGGCTTAACACAATTACAAGTCTTAACCCCAAAACAGCTACTGAAATCCCTGCCATAGGTTAGTACAAAATGAGTGTAATTAAAGGTAACAAAGTAGAATTTCAACATAAAATCTGACCAAGAACTAAAACTAATGCTAGATCTTCAATATTAATTGTGTTGGTAGAAGTAAATCTACAGGTCACAACTGATGAAAATAACTGAAAGAGCTTATGTCATTTTGCTGGCTGTATACATATTTTTAAAGTGTTCTGTGTATAAAGCTGGAGGATACATGGTACAATCTACAGAACCTTCTCATTTTTCCTAATAAATTTGGAGTTATTGTGTAAGTGATATGTACATCTGAAATCAGAGCTCTTATAAATGAAAAAATATGCAATAATCTGTACTAGATTAAAACCTGCACCTCGTACTGTTTTCCTACATATAGCATTTTGCTGCAAGTTAAATGAGACAAATAAGATGTTTCCACAGGCTCTGCAATTTATTTTCCATGTGTTAGTGCCAAGCCCCAACAAGATCTCTTATCTGATATGTTATCTATTACTGTTTCTATTCCAATTTTTCCTCCTCACTGCAAGTATCTTAATTATGAAGTATGTGTTCCATCACATATGAGCTGCCATTTCAATACATTTGCAAATGTTGTGTGTCCTTGTTGGTCTTTCATAATGCTAACAATATTTTTAAATGCTTTACTTCATCAGTGCTCACAATAGATACTTGTTACATAACATCATTCTGGAATATCAGAATTAAGATTCAGAGAATCATAGAATCATTCAGATTGGAAAAGACTATTGGGATCATCCAGTCCAACCACTGACCCTATTTGACACAGTTCCCTCCTAAACCTTATCCCCAAGAACCACATCTAAACTACCTTTAAACACATCCAGGGAAGGTGACTCAATCACCTCCATAGGCAGCCTATTCCGATGTCTAAATAATGACACGAGTCATCTCTGTTTTTACAGTGTCTCACATCATGTGATAATAAAAATATCAGGAAATGGAAAGACTAGAAAATGTAATTGAGATGGAGTAAAGCTTTCTAGATAGTTTGCAATTAAAGATATTTTTTTTTTTTTTAAATAATTTTGTTCAACCTGAAGTCTTTAAATTATTTTGACATGTCTAGATTTTGACTCACTGAGTTCAAACCAGTATGTGGAGGGAGTTGTCTGCTTTACTGGTGTCATTGTTCCAGCACTTCAAGACTGTGAAACCCTTTAAAATGTATATTCTTGTAAATTACTAAAGTTATGAAATTTGTGATTAAAAAGAGAAGATAGATCAATTTTCCTGAAGAGCTGCAGGATCTCATTCACTTGAAATTTAAGACATGCCAATCTGGACTAGAACTGAATTAAACCCATGCATATGGGTTGGGTTTTGTTTTGGTTTTGGTGTTTTTTTTTTTTTTTTGCAAACTGAAAATCTGCATCCTCGTCTCATTCTCATTTGAGAAGAAAAATAATTGTTCAGCTAAAGAAATTTGGAAATTTTATGGTAGCTTTTTAAGCTGTAGCACCTGATAGAGGCTTCAGGGAAATAAATAGGGAGAAAGAATTAGCTGAAAGACAAGAAGATGGTTTTATTGATTTTAACTAAAAGTTCTTCCTCATATGTCTATAAACAGAAAGAAAAGCAAAGGTACTGCCAGGACATACAGCCTACTGTATGATACAGGAAACAAAGGTTATAGATTAAAAATATATTTTTAAAAATGTCTAGATTGTTAAATATTTAAGTCTTTAAAGTAAATAATTAATGCCTTTAAAAACAAATATAAAAGACAGTAGAATATGAGGATGATAAGAAGATATCCTGTACTGAAGACTTGAGGGAGTAAAGTTGAAAGGGATAAATCCAACCATATAAATATAGATCATTCTGAAATGGTAGTCAAATGAAAAAGCCTTATGTGAAACAAGAGAAAAGTAGATTTTATTCCATTTTTTCAAAACTTATTGACTCTATGAAGAATGCTAAGAAAAAGTTCCACAAACATGATTTTGAAACGCACTTCAAGGTGTGAAAGAACAGTCTCAAAACAGAATACTTTTATATAAGATCAAAGTGTAGCTGTGTGTGAGCTAGTAACATCATTTCAGCTAAGAAACTGTATCAGGGCACTGTCAGCACAAATCCTGGCCCAGATTATGCATTCACGTAGACTGGCCTAACAAGGACAATGAAACTTCTCACCCTCTCTGTGTCATTTATCCATTCTGATAAACCGTTATAGAGATGAATATATGTGAAATGATTTAAAATATTCAAGGTACCCTTTCACATATTTCAAACACATTCTAGTTACATTATCCACTTTAAATATTAATATTGGCAATGACTATGAGATATAAAATGCAGGAAAATTGTCTTAATTATAAGCCATTGGGCATATTTTATGAGAGAGTCCCATGAACCAATGCTGAAACATTGGCCTCTTTGTATTTAATGTGGTTAGGGTGGTTGTTTTTTTTTTTTTTTTTTTTTTTTTTTTTTTTTTTTTGTGTAAGATAGTATGTGCTGTCTATGGAAAGACTGACAAATCTCTTGCATGTTTAACTTGAAGCTGTATTGAGAAAACCATTGACAAATGCTACTTTAAGTTTACATGTGGCATCTGAGCTTCTGTTACACACTGCACATGCTTTCATGGACTACTCCAATGCTGAGGTAAAGAGATTTAAGATCATATATTTTACCTTGTAACTGAGTTTCATTTAGTACAAAGATAATTACAATGATTCATCCTGTGGAGTATAACTTGAAATAGCTATAGGGACATGATAGTTCTGTTTTATTTAATTAACATTACTGCAGTGAAAGTTAAAAATAAACACATAAAAGGCCTGTTACTCCATTTGTCATAGGTCCATGATGTTTACTTCTAGGAAAGGAATTACATTTTGATGTTGTGTGTAATAACCCCTAGTATCTCGATGAACCTCTGAAGAGGCAGAACTATTTAATGTGCAGCTGACCATTCTTGAACTTTGTTGGCTTCGTATATAAACTTGTGTTTCCTCCTTTCTAAGTCAGTTTTTCTAATTTTAAATTCTTCTAGCTAATTCCTACTTCCCTCTTAATTCTTCCTTTATATGCTGACATCACTAAAGAAATGTGAGAAAAAAATGGGCTAGCAGAATAGAGAATTAAAGTGCACTGAAGATTGACTGAAGACAAATTATACATATTTTACTAAGCTGAAACTTTTGTGAGCCAAAAATACAAAATCAGTCCATTTCCCTGGTAGACACAGTAGATAAGTGAGTACTGATTATTATGCCTGGCTAGGCTTTTAACATATGCTTTCTATATATTACTACTCAAAGTTTTATCTTACCAAGACATGTAATTGTATGCAACAGGCACCTGCAAAATGTATACAGAGTTAAAGTTTGTGAAAGTGAAAAACTGATTATTCTTCCAGAAGAAAGTTTCAGTGTTTTGTTTTCTCTGAGCCTTCATAATAAAAATCTCACAGGACAGCTGATAAAAAGAACTTGAAATGTCTAATCTATAGACTTATAAAGAACTGCAAATAACCTGTGCAAGAAGTCATAACTCACAGAAGACAAAGAAGATGGTCTACATTTCAAGTAATGAATCAGAATCTTCTTTATTTTAGTTGCTATTTTTGACAGTTTTAGAGTTTTGAGATGCAGCATAACTGATTTGGTCATCTTATCTAATTTTCTTTTATTTTTTAGAAATTGTGATTTAGTGTGATATATTGTCATGATACCCAGCAAAATTATAGATGTCCTTTACTGCTTAATAGCAAGTGGCCATTTAATTTCAAAAGACAGCAAGTCATGTTGCAGAAAGGAAAAGAGCCTCTTCCATACTAAGACTGGCTCTGTTCAATGTTTCTTTAGGTTTTTCTGTTGAAAGCACTGAATTGTTCAGCCCCATGCAAAGAGATTAGACATATCCGGAAGGATTACATCAGAGCAGATAATGAGCCAGTTCTAGCTTGGCTTGGTAGATCAGTATCACTAAGGTTGGAAGAGACCTCAAAGATCATCGAGTCCAACCTGTCACCACAGACCTCATGACTAGAGTAGGGAGGACACTACTGCCCACTGCAGGCTTCAACTCACAACCTTCCCATTAAGGGTCTTATGCACTACCAACTGAGCCAGATGTTACAATACAGGTGCGCCAGCTATAGCAGTTGGAGACAAGTCAGCAGCTCAGTTAGGAACTCCCTCAAAGGATAATGGAATAGATAGATATCAAGGCAGGACTCTTGGTAAGGTTACTCTGTGGATACACCTTTTATTGGCCACTCTCATGAGATACCCTTCCCGAGATGACCTTCCATGGAATCCTAAACCCTGGACTACCATAGATGAGGGAATTAAGCGCCTGAGAGAATTTGCTGTTAGAGAGGTACTCTATGGTGGCCATGAAACTCTGAATCCTGATGAAATTCCTGTAAGAACTGGTCTTGCTAAAAAGCTCATCAAACTTGCTCCTCCTAATTATGCAAACATTCTGGCAAGCAGAATTGTGGCAAGAAATTATGGTGGATCTCCTCCTACAGTTGGCCAATTCACTGACCAAATGAGACAAATGGAGGATAGTATCACATGTGTTTCATTGGTTTCAGCCATTGAAACTCTGTCTGGAAAATTTGAGAATTGCATGAAAGAGCTGAAGGATGAATATAAAAAAACCCATATCCCAATTGATGCAAAGAGATAATTCCAGTTCTTCCTCCAGGTGGATGCAAGTTTCATCTGTGAGGAATAGATGTCCTCCAAGGAGGTCATTCCAAAACTGATCAAACCAAAATAGACCACCGAGGCAATCACATGGGAGTATTTGGATAACTCTGCGTGATCAGTTTGATGAGAACATGAACAGATGGGATGGTCAACCAACTTCTAATCTCTTCAGGAGACTAAGGCAACTGCAAAGTGGCAGAACCCGGGGTAGCAAGACCAGAAGGGAAGCTGTTACTTCCACAGTTCCCCAGGACAACTCTAGTAGCTCCAACAGTGAATCCAATTCTAACACTGGACTCTGTGCTCACTGTGCATGTGGGCATATTCCACATAACTAGGGGTGCCCTGCTTCCCAGCAGGGGGAGGAGAGGGATAACAGAGATAACAGAATCTATTGGGATGTGTACATCCAGTGGTCTGGCACTTCACAATTTCGGAAGTACAGAGCCTTAGTTGACACAGGAGCTCAGAGAACCATAATGTCATCAAATGATCAGGCATCAGAGCCTATAACTATTCTGGGAGTCACTGGTGGATTTCAAGAGTTAACTAAGGTAGAGGTTGTTGTAGTTTGGGCTGGGTGCCCTCTGCTACAGGGGTGTTTCCTGTGTCCAGAAGTCCAGCCCAGTGGGTGGACACAGGAAATTAGGTTATTTCCTACCATGATCCCTTGCACCACTATAAGTTTCACGGCGGGGTCTGGCACTTCCTCTTTCCTTCCTCTCCGCCACCTGGTAACTGGGGGAGAGATCTCCCGGCCATGGGCCTGGTTAGGCACAAGGCCACGGGGGGATGGGCAGTCTCAGATCTGGCCAGCTGAGACTAGCCTAGCAGTGGGGCGGGGGGGGGGTGGGGGGGTGGGGGGGTGGAAAGGAGGAGCCCTGGGGGTTTTGCGTGCACCCTTAGGTGGGGATGGGATCTCTCTGGGTCTGTTTTGGGGTTTCTTCTTGTCACTGTGTTTCTAATTCTCTGCACGCACTCACTGCTTTCTATTTAAACTTTCCATCACTTTTGCAATCTGTTTGTCTGAGTCGTTATTTCTGCACGTGGTGGGGAGGGGGTTTGCCCCAACCCATTACAGAAGTTGATATAAGTTTAACTGGTAAACAGTGGAAGAAGCATACAGTTGTGACCAGACCTGACACATCTTCTATTTTGGGAATTGATTTTCTGAGAGAAGGGCATTTCAAAGACCCTAAAGGTTACAAATGGGCTTTTGGAGAAGCACCTCTAGAAGTTGATGGACAAAAACTGAAGCTTTCTGTTAGACCTGAGCCTTCTGATGAATCTGCAGATGTGGGACAGCACAGAATAAAAGACATTAAATTGCTTGTTGCTTCTCAGACTGTGCATCACAGGCAATACAGAACCAACCGTGACTTTGTGGCCCATTCAGAATCTGATTCGTCAGTTGGAGAGTCAGAATGTCATCAGCAAAACTCATTCACCTTTCAACAGTCCAGTGGGGCCTGTGAGAATGCAGAATGGAGACTGACATGTGACAGTCGACTTCCGTGCTCTAAATGAAGTAACTCCACCTATGAGTGCAGCAGTACCAGACATGATGGAACTTCAACATGAGCTGGAATCCAAAAAGGCCAAATGGTATGCTAGCATAGACATTGCATTCCCATAGCAGAGGAATGCAGGCCTCAGTTTGCTTTCACCTGGAGAGGAATCCAGTACACTTTCAACAGATTGCCAATGGGCTGGATCCACAGCTCAAACATCTGTCATGCAGTAATCCACGACGCTCTGGAGAAGGGCCATGCTCCAGAACACATCCAGTTCATTGATGATATCATCGTCTGGGGTAAAACTGCTGAAGAAGTCTTTGAGAAAGGTAACAAAATCATTTATATTCTTCTGAATGCAGGTATTGCCATCAAGCGAGACAAGGTGAAAGGACCTGCCAGAGACATCCAGTTTCTGGGAGTGCGGTGGCAGGATGGACTCCGACACATTCCAGTGGATGTGGTAAACAGAGTCTCTAGCATGGCAAATCCCATGAACAAGCAAGAAACCCTACGTTTTTTGGAGATAGTGGGATTTTGGAGACTGCATATTCCTGGATACAGTCAGATTGTGAAACCCCTGTATGATGTGACTCAAAAGAGAAACAATTTCCACTGGGGACCTGAACAACAAGCAGCCTTTGACCATACAAAACAAGAGGTAGTTCAAGCGAAATGTGTCTGTAACCTGTCCCAGATCGTCCAGACATTAAGAATATTTTGTACACGGCTGCAAGTGACAATAGTCCAACCTGGTGCTTGTGGCAAAGAGCTCCAGATGAGACACATGGAAAACTTCTTGGTTTCTGGAGTCGAGGTTACAGAGGTTCAGAAGCAAATTATACTCCAACAGAGGAAGAGATTCTAGCAGCCTATGAAGGAGTGAAAGCAGTTTCTGAAGTAATTAGAACTGTATCAAAACTTCTCTTAGTTCCCAGATTAGCAGTTTTGAATTGGACATTCAAAGGCAAAGGTTCCACACCACATCATGCCACAGATGACGCATGGTCCAAGTGAATGGCTCTGATAACACAGAGAGCTCAAATGGGAAATCTTGAAAGACCTGGTCTGGTGAAGGTGATCACAAGTTGGCCTGAAAGCACTAACTCCTAAACCTCCAGAGGAGAGAATAACTCATGCTGAGGAAGCTCCTCCTTACAATGACATTTCTGATGATGAAAAGAAATATGCTTTGTTCACAGATGGTTCCTTTCCTCTTGTTGGGAACTAGCGAAGGTGGAAGTCTGCAGTGTGGAGTCCAACACACCGAGATAGAATAGAATAGAATAGAATAGAATAGAATAGAATAGAATAGAATAGAATAGAATAGAATAGAATAGAATAGAATAGAATAGAATAGAATAGAATAGAATAGAATAGAATAGACCAGGTTGGAAGAGACGAGCAAGATCATCGCGCCCAACATATCATGCAACACCATCCAACCAACTAAACCATGCAACCGAGCACCCTGTCAAGTCTCCTTCTGAACACCTCCAGTGATGGCGACTCCACCACCTCCCTGGGCAGCCCATTCCAATGGGCAATCACTCTCTCTCTGTAAAACTTCCTCCTGTCCTCCAGCCTATACTTACCCTAGCGCAGTCTGAGACTGTGTCCTCTTGTTCTGATACTGGTTGCCTGGGAGAAGAGACCAACCTCTGCCTGTCTGCAACCCCCCTTCAGGTAGTTATAGGCAGTAATAGGGTCACCCCTGAGTTTCCTCTTCTCCAGGCTAAGTAACCCCAGCTCCCTCAGTCTCTCCTCATAGGGCTTGTGTTCCAAACCCCTCACCAACTTTGTTGCCCTTCTCTGGACTCGTTCCAGCAAGTTAACATCCTTCCTAAACTGAGGGGCCCAGAACTGGACACAGTACTCAAGGTGTGGCCTAACTAGTGCAGTGTACAGGGGCAGAATGACTTCCCTGCTCCTGCTGGTCATACTGTTCTTGATGCAGGCCAGGATGCCATTGGCCCTCCTGGCCGCCTGGGCACACTGCAGGCTCATGTTCAGTCTACCATCAACCAGCACCCCCAGGTCCCTCTCTGCCTGACTGATCTCCAGCCGCTCTATCCCCAGCCTGTAGCTCTGCATGGGGTTGTTGTGGCCAATGTGCAGAACCCGGCACTTGGATGTGTTAAATCTCATACCATTGGACTCTGCCCATCTGTCCAGCCTGTCGAGGTCTCTCTGCAAAGCCTCTCTACCCTCCAGCAGATCAACTCCTGCCCCCAGCTTGGTGTCATCAGCAAATTTACTGATGATCGACTCAATGCCCTCATCCAGATCATCAATAAAGATGTTAAAGAGCACAGGGCCCAACACTGATCCCTGGGGGACTCCACTACTGACTGGCTGCCAGCTGGATGTGGCACCATTCACCACCACTCTCTGGGCTCAGCCCTCCAGCCAGTTCCTAACCCATCACTGTGTGCTCCCATCCAAGCCATGGGCTGACAGCTTGGCCAGGAGTTTGCTTTGGGGGACAGTGTCAAAGGCCTTGCTGAGGTCCAGGTAGACCACATCCACAGGCCTCCCCACATCCACCAGGCGGGTCACCTGATCATAGAAGGAGATCAGGTTGGTCAGGCAGGACCTGCCCTTCCTAAATCCATGCTGGCTGAGCCTGATCCCTTGGCCATCCTGTAAGTGCCGTGTGATTGCACTCAAGATGACCTGTTCCATAATCTTGCTTGGCACTGAGGTCAGGCTGACAGGCCTATAATTCCCTGCCTCATCCAACCGGCCCTTCTTGTGGATGGGCACCACGTTGGCCAGCTTCCAGTCCTCTGGGACATCTCCAGTGAGCCAGGACTGCTGAAAAATGATGGAGAGCGGCTTGGCCAGCTCATCTGCCAGCTCTCTCAGCACCCTAGGATGGATCCCATCTGGTCCCATGGACTTGTGTGGATCCAAGCTGTGGAGCAGATCACCAACTATCCTGTTCTGGAACAGAGGAAAAATATGCTGCTCCCTGGCTCCTTCTGCCAGCTCTGTAGGCCAGCTGTCTGGAAGACTTTCTGTCCTGCTAGTAAAAATTGAGGCAAAGAAGGTGTTGAGTACCTCTGCCTTTTCCTCATCCTTTGTTACAACGTTCTGCTCCATGTCCACCAAGGACTGGAGGTTGTCCTTGCCCTTCCTCTTGCTATTAATATATTTATAGAAGGATTTTTGTTGTCCTTCACAACAGAGGCCAGTCTAAGCCCCAAATGTGCTTTTGCCTCCCTAATTTTCTTCCTACAAGACCTAGCAACATCCTTAAACATTCCATGGGTTGTCTCACCTTTCTTCCAAAGATGATACACCCCCTTTTTTTCCCTTAGTTCTTTTAGAAGTTCATTACCCATCCCGGCTGGTCATCTGCCCCGGCAGCTCATCTTCCAGCACATTGGCACAGCCTGTTCCTGCACCTTCAACAGTTCTTTCTTGAAGTAAGCCCAGCTCTCCTGGACTCCTTTGTTTTTAAGGGCTGTTTCCCAAGGAACCTTCTGAGTTAGTTCTGTGAGTAGCCTGAAGTCTGCCCTCCGGAAGTCCAGAGTGGAGGTCTTCTTGCTGCCCCTCTTAGCTTGACCGATGTTGCAGTTTGAGCTGGGTGCCCCCCTGCAATGTTTACTTCCTGTGTCCGGAAGTCCAGCCCAGAGGGTGGACACAGGAAATTATGTAATATTTCCTACCACAATTCTTTGCACCACTATAAGATGCAGTGTGGAGTCTAGCACCTCCTCTTTCCTTCCTCCTCCGTCAGCTGGTAACTGAGGAAGATGTCTCCTGGCTTTGGGCCTGGCTAGGCCCAAGTCCATGGGGGGATGGGCAGTCTCAGATCTGGCCAGCTGAGACTAGCCTAGCAGTGGGAGGGGGAAGAAGGAGCCCTATGGGTCTTGGGTGTACCCTCAGGTGGGTATGGGATCTCTCTGGGTCTGTTTTGGGATTTTTCTTTGTCACTGTGCTTTGGGTTTTCTGTAAATGTTCACTACCACTCTCTGGGCCCGGCCCTCCAGCCAGTTCCTAACCCAGCACTCTCATGGTGAAGAACCTCCTCCTCACATCTAGCCTGAATCTCCCCACCTCCAGCTTCATTCCATTCCCCCTAGTCCTATCACTACCTGAGATCCTGAGAAGTCCTTCCCCAGCCTTCCTGTAGGCCCCCTTCAGATACTGGAAGGCCACAATTAGGTCACCTCAGAGCCTTCTCTTCTGCAGGCTGAACAGCCCCAACTCCTTCAGTCTGTCCTCATAGGAGAGGTGCTCCAGCCCTCCGATCATCCTTGTGGCTCTTCTCTGGACATGTTCCAGCACCTCCAGATCCCTCTTGTAATAGGGGCTCCAGAACTGGACACAGTACTCCAGGTGGGGTCTCACCAGGGCTGAGTAGAGGGGGAGGATCACCTCCCTCGACCTGCTAGCCACACTGCTCCTGATGCAGCCCAGGATCTGATTGGCTTTGCGGGCTGCAAGTGCAAACTGAGAGCTCATGTTGAGCTTCTTGTCCACCAGCACCCCCAAGTCTCTCTCCTCAGGGCTACTCTCCAGCCAGATGCTATCACACAAGTCATCCATGATTGCTACATTTGTGCTGCTATTAAGCAGGCAAAGCGAATTAAGCCCTTGTGGTATGGTGACAGATGGTTCAAGTACAGGTATGGTGAAGCTTGGCAGATTGACTACATCACTCTACCACATTCTCGTTCTGGTAAGCAATACGTGCTTACTATGGTAGAGGCAAACACTGGATGGTTGGAAACTTATCCAGTTCCACATGCAGCTGCAAGCAACACAATTTTTGGTCTGGAGAGACAAATCCTGTGGAGACACGGAATTCCAGAGAGGATTGAGTCAGTCAACAGAACTCATTTTAAAAATAATCTTGTGAAGAACTGGGCCAAAGAGCACGGCATTCAGTGGATATTCCACTTCCCCTACTACGCACCAGCTGCAGGGAAGATTGAACGTTACAACAGTTTGCTGAAGACCACTCTTAAAGCCATGAGGTGTGGAGCTTTGAAAAACTGGGAAAAGCATTTAGCACAAGCAACCAGGCTGGTAAATAGTAGAGGTTCAGTGAACCGAGTTGGACCCGCACACTCAGATCTGCTACAGAAAGTAGAAGGTGATAGAGTTCCTGTTGTTAGAGAAAAGAATCTGTTAGGTAAAACTGTTTGGGTATTTTCTCCCTCAGGAGAGGCTTAACCTGTCCAAGGGGTGGTTTCAGCTGAAGGACCTGTTCACACTTACTGGTAATGCAAGAGAATAGTGAAATTCAGTGTATTCCACAAAGAAATTTAACTTTAGCTGAGAGAGTTTAATTTCAGAGTGTTGTACAGGTACGTCACACTCAAAGGAAGAATCCCTGAGGAATTTATAGTGTACGAACCCTGAGAACTCTGAGAGCTCTGAGTCAGCTGAGAGTCTCTGTGTCCCTAATCCCTTTCTTCGCTTCATCTACAAAGAGACAAACAGTTTTCCGTTTTCTTGTTTCCTGATTTTCTTGCACTTCTTCATCATCTACATCTGAGGATAGCCAGAACGGACTATGAACTTTACTTACAAATTGTAGATATTGCTTTAGATTGGATGGACAGTACAAACAGCCAATGAAATTGTTTAGAAGGTGTGAATTGTGATCGTTTTGGGCTGTGTCTTTGAAAGTGGGACAGTTGCTGGGGCACTCAGGCTGAATGATTTGGTGGAGGAACGAAAACAAGATATTCTAAACAAATTTCATTGGTAGATCGGTAGAATGCAACTTTAAGTTTTAGTTCAGTTTGAGTCTCAGTAAGCTCAGTCTGTCTGGGTTTTTTTAGCCTGTCTGTTTCAGTCTCTCTCTGAGCAACAGCTGTGTGGGATGGAGTTAACCTTGAACTAACAGATAAGAAACTAATTCTTGCATACACTTTGAGCTAACAGAAATTCCTCCTTAATAATTGCCTTTTTCTCTCTCTCTAACCCTTTTTGGGAAAAAAGGGAGGTAGGGGGAGAAGGAGGGTACGGGGAGCGGACCCTCTTGGCTGGAGGGAGTTTTGTTCTGTATTACGTTCTTTGCTGTTTATTTCTGTATATATTGTAAATCCTGTATATTACTTATATATCCATCTGCATTTTATCCTGCTTGTAAATATAGCTCTTATCCATTTTTGCTCCTCTGTCTGAGTTAGCTGTGGTTTCTTTGTGTGTGGGGGAGAACTGAACTTTATCTCACCACCACAATTATGTTTTCAGTCATCAACAACATTTATTTTCATGAATCCATGATTCATTTTCATATCCTCAGATTGTCAGTTTAGGTCCAGGTTTTTCAAGAAACTCATTTAGTTACCATGACACTCAGCATTGACACACTATAGACAGTCAGATCTGGAAATGGAATCCATAATCTCAAATGGAGACCTCAGTTCCTTGTACACAGGAGTTAAGTAGAGTTCACTGTTTGTTACTTAATTGGCAACACCCAGCACTAAACGCTGAAAGGGAAGCTTTGCCTAGCAGTCAACACCTCTCCCAACTTGATGCCTCAGCCAAGGACCATCATTTCATCATCCCACAAAAACACATGACATTTGGTTTTGCACAGAGGGTGACTTAGATCATCATCATCACCTTGATCCCCATGAGTTCTAACCCTGAAGTTTATATTCCCTCTGTAGCCTGAGGTGGTCTGAACTATACATCATCTCTTCCAAAAAGTTTTTAAATCACGTCCAGTTAGAGCATAGTAGAAACATGAAATTTCTATCCTTGACATTCAAAAGCCGTAACAATCATCAGGAGAAAGCAAGAAATTTGCTAACATGCACTCAGATTAGAAATAGTTAACAAAATACTGATCATTTCAACTTCCAATAAAGTATGAGATACTGAGAATGTAGTTCCATCATTCCTTATTCTCATTTCACCTATTGTGGTAGTGTGAGCCTTAACTGGGAGTTAAGAGCTTAGATGGGGGCAAGGCTGAGAATCTTTCCCCCACTCCCCCTTCTCCCTCCCAACAGAGAGGGGAAAAAAAGGAAGGAGCAAATCCACCAAGCAATAATTTGGAGTCGGCTTGGAAGTAGAGAGATAAAGAGTTTTCTTCAAACAATATATATATAACAATAACAGGTAAGGTTTACAAGGGCAAGAAACAAGGATGGATAGGAGGGGGACAAAAAAAAGAATAATATAAAACCAAACTCACTCTGAGGGGGCATGGAAGCAGCAGGGAGGAGGGTCAGGCCCAACCACATGGCAGAGGAGCAGGAAAGCATCTGCAGTAGCTCTCATAGAGGGAGGCAGGAGCAAAAAGATGATAGCTGCAGTGCCCTGTTTTTCATGCCCTAGCTGGGCAGGGAGGGGGGAGTGGAGCAGACTCAGCTTCCCGGGGTGGGGGGGGGCAGGGAGGGAGGGAAAACACCCTGCAGGGAGTGCAAAGTACCCACAAACCCTCCACCCTGCTTTGTTTTTTTGTTTTCAGAATGGGCATTAACCCACCACACCTATACTGCAAAAAAGCCCCAATATAGCCATGTAAGAATCCTTTGTCTATCTTGTACATATGTATTCAAATTGAATGCATATTGTGAATTTGATCCAATGTCTTGTAAATGAGATTTTATATTTAATGTGGTTCACAATTCCATCTATTAACTGTTATAAACTGCAGTGCCATAAAAAAAGATTCAAAATAATTCTGGAATTTGTCTTTCCAATGTAAAGCATTGGGGTTTTATGTATTTTTGGGAGACTCGCTGGTTAGGATTTCTTTTTGCTTGTGTTTGCAATACAGCAGGCTCAATTCAAATAATTAACTTCTTATCAAATAATATTCTGCTGTGAAAGCCTTTCATATGCTAATACAACAATATAATTTCAGACTTGAATTCAGATTAATGTAGAGTAATTACTCACAAATAAAGGTGAAGTTCTTTCAGTTTTTTGACCCTATTTACAGATCAAAGGCATGGCTTAGCACTGACATCAAAGATGTGATTTAACCTTTTGAATTTTATCACAAAGAACAAACCTGAGTTGCAATTAAAATAATTTTTTATTGTCAATTATAAACCCCCAAACCAATCATGTTCAAATACTTAAAGGCAGCAACTCTACAGATTAGAAGTAGCAACAAGAGTAAATCCTGACCTACAAGTAGGAAAACACCATCTAGATTCTTAGCAGAGCCAATCATAAGCTCCATGTTGGGTGGTGGACTAAATTCTCTAACCTGGATCATAAAGAGTATCAGCTTCAGAGAAATGAACTTTCTCTTGTAATTCCAGCAGAACCACATATTAGAATGTATTATTTTAAGGTACAACCTTAAGCAGTTTTATGGATGCACATTACTATGCTAAAGAACATTTTCATAGGAATAAATGGAGATTGCTCTTTTGAGTAATACTGAACAATGTGTAAACACAAGATCAGAGACTTAGTTCTGCTTGTAAGTTAATAAGAAATTCAAGAGCAAGTCCTATGTTCTGTATATATGTTAACCAGTCTTCAGTAATAATTAAAGACTCTCAAGACATAATCTTCTTCTCCATCAATCCTTCACTTAAAATGTTCAGCACATATTCAGATTATGTATAGTCATACAGCATACCCATACTGTTTTTATTCTTTAGCCAAGTGTCAAAGGCTTTGAAGAAAACAAACTGTGGATTGTTAGTAAAAGCTATGAATTTGCAGCAGGCTACAAGTCTGTTGGAACAATTATTTGAATATTATTCAAGATAAAAACCTATTACTGCAATAGTGAACAATAATGCTATAATGTATTTTCTCTTGTTGGTCACTGTGGCTTACAAATTCATAGAATCATAGAATCATTTTGTTTGGAAAAGACTTTCAAAATCATCGAGTCCAACCATTAACTAATGCTACCAAGTTTGGTCCTAAACCATGGTCCTTAGTAGCATACCTATGGGTCTTTTAAATGCCTCCCTGGGGAGCTTCTTTCAGTATTTGAGAATCTTTTCAGTGAAAATGTTTCTTCTAATAACCGACCTAAACTTCCCCTGGTGCAACTTGAAGCCATTTCCTCTTATCCTATAATTTTTATTAGGGAGAAAAGATTAACTCGCACCTTGCTATAATCCCTTTTCAGGTAGTTGTAGAGAACAAGAAGGTCTCTGCTCAGTCTCCTTTTCCCAAGGTTAAACAACCCAGTTCCTTCAGCTGCTTCTTGTAAGACCTGTCCTCCAGAGACTTCACCAGTTTTGCTGCCCTTCTCTGAGTCAGAGCTATTGTGTGTCCTCCACCTGCACTGCAGACAGCAGGAGAATAAACCAAACCAGGTTAGAAGAGACCTTCAAGATCATTGCGTCCAACCCACCTACCAATCCAACCCACCTAAACAACTAAACCATGGCACCAAGTACCCCATCAAGTCTCCTCCTGAAAACCTCCAATGACGGCGACTCCACCACCTCCCCGGGCAGCCCATTCCAATGGGCAATCACTCTTTCTGTATAGAACTTCTTCCTAACACCCAACCTAAACCTCCCCTGGTGCAGCCTGAGACTGTGTCCTCTTCTTCTGGTACTGGCTGCCTGGGGGAAGAGACCATCATCCGCCTGTCTACAACCTCCCTTCAGGTAGTTGTAGAGAGTGATAAGGTCACCCCTGAGTCTCCTCTTCTCCAGGCTGTACCTGCTCCAGTAGTTCAATGTCTTTCTCATACTAAGGAGTAGAAAACCAAACATAGTAGTCAAGGTGAAATCTCACCAGTGCTAAGTACAGGGGTAAAAAATAATTTTCCTGGTCCTGGTGGTCATAATACTCCTGATACATACCAGGAAGGTGCTGCTTTTCTTTGGTGGAAAGCATTGCATGGGATTGTTGTGACTACTGTGTCATTCTGTATTTTTAGGCCTTGACTTCTCTTGTCCTAATGACACACAAAACATTCAACAAGTTATCATCAACTCATATTTTGAGCATTGTAATCTCGTTTTCTCTGGCCCATGAAGATGTTCAGTATCTCAGGACACTGGACTTTTTTTTTTTTTTTTCTGGAAGCAATACTTTAAAAACTCCATTAGCTTCCATTTTCCACAGCAAACAGAAGCTGTTTTCATCCATTTCCAAGTTTGTTATCTTTTAGCTCACTCGCTCTTGAATGAAAATTCCTCAGGTATTATTTTAGTGTCAGCTCCTCTCCTATCACAGACAGGCTGTTGATGGCAGCTTTATTTCCTTTGTATATCTTTTCCCTCTGTTTAGCTTGTATATGGGGCTAAACTATAGCAGCTGTTCTGTCATCCAATGACCTCTCCCCAGCATCAGGAATAAGGAAAAGAAGACTCACAGCTTGGGGAAAAAAAAAAAAAAAATAAATTAAGAAAATAGTTAAACCAGTACCAATGTCAGAACAGAGTATATGAAGTTATGTGTATCCCAGCAAAAGTGCAGCAATCACAGTATTCAGAAAGGCAGTCAAGACAGTGTCCTGGATGAGGCATTGCCAAGACAGCTAAATCTGTCTTGAACCACTGCCCCTTTCTCCTCCCTCTCTGTGACAGGGTCTAGATTGAGGTGGAGGGACATGATACGCAGGCACTGTTAAGGCTGCCTGGAGGGGAATGGAATCTGAACCCGGTCCCTGAGCCTCACGTTTCTGAGAGGCAACTGCATGTGTCAGATGCCATGAGAGAAGGCATATGCAGTTTACTTGCCACATAAACATTTTTAATTGATTGGCGGGATTTGAATGGCTAATGTGCCATTGGGCCGTTCAGTTTTTGAAAAGGGAATTTATAGGAGGAAGTCCTTTTTGCTCGTAGCTCGCTCGCTCGCTCAATACTCATTACACTCAAAGCTTGCATGCTTGTGACTCTCCCACCTCTCTTCCCTGTTCTTTAATGGGATTCAAGGCGGCAACAAGCACCCTACTTGCTCCTATCTTCAGACCAATTAGCTTCTTTGTTTTAGCCACGTAGTGCTAAAATTGGACCTTCAGTGCAGCAGCCTGCCCTCTCATTTCCTCTAAATTTGTGGACACTTCCCTTTGGACCATAACTACGAACTCAAATACCTCTTCATTCAGCACAGGTTTTGGTAGTTAGCAGCTCAACGGTTCGTGAGTAAGATATGCTATTTCTACCTGGTTATTTCTGAGGTTTATAGCTTGTTACCTCTTTCTTAGCTCTGTTGTGAACTTGAGGCGATTCATCTCTGCCACCCGAGATAGCAGTGGTGTTTAGTTTTGCACTCATAGGGAGATTCTAGTTTGTTCCTCTGTATTCCAAGTTCTGATTGTTCTAGACTGTTAATCTGCTGTTTATTCGCCTTCTACTGTGTGTAATCAACCTGTTAACAACCAGGCAAATGAACCTGAATAAATTGGCACAGGAAAATAATTTTTTATATTTAATAAATAACATTCATATGTTATCATATTTCTGGACAATAAAGTCATACACTACAACAGACAGTGAGGAGAAGCCAAAGAAAAAGACTCCCCTCTGCCCTGCAAAATTCCTCCTGTGTGCCATGTGTGATGCTCTTTGTCTGGGATACACCTGTAGCAAACTCCATCAGCTGTCCTGGCTGACTCAGAACTGCTAATGGCCTGCAGCCCATGGTTGGCCTGGGATTCTGTCCCAGCAGAACTCTATGTGGTATAATGAAAAGCTGCATTGCTTTGCATATGCTTCTCCATCTCAGTACACTCATCTTCTCCTGCCTTATATTGTGTGCCAGTTGTGATAAAGAGGATTTGTTTGATCATTTTTTTAAACTGGATTTAATGGTGAGGTCCTGTGCTGGGATGGAATTCCTCCACCACCACCACCCCCAACATTAAATTTGCCAGACTAGCTCAGTTGGAAGCAAATGTAAACTGTATTTACAGGCAAAATTACAATGTACCATGGAATGAAATGAATGTGAATAAGGACATAATGTACAGTATATACAATATTTACATATATTTACAATTAACAAACAGCACAAGAACCGCCCCCTGGTCAGAGACCAGGGGAAGCTACTAGCTTCTCCTTTTCTGCCCCCCACACCCCTCTGTCCAAAAAGGGAGAATAGAGAGGACCAGACAAAATTCCTGTTAGACTTAACCCTAACTATGCAGCCAAGGTCAAGCAGAAGCAAGTTAGTATCTCCTCTGAGTGAAGAGCCGAGAAGAGAAGAGACAAGAAGAGGGAATTATTTTGGTAGAAACAATCTTATGGTACATATATCTCCAATGGAAGTTTTTACTTTTATCATTATTTTCCTTTTCATACCCAATAGTAATTCATTTACATTTTACTACTTTTCTGCTCAAGATCTGTGAAAAATTTTAAAGGCATAGCCTAAAACTACCACAGGTCCCAATGAATGACTAAGACATTGACACATGACCATACTAACTGCAATGCATTCTAGTAAGCTGTCATAACACCTAGAGTTATTGGAAAAATGTGCTCAACTTTCAAAACCAAAGGACTAAATTCTACTTCCACCACAGTTAGTATCTGATTATATCATATGACAGATATGTTTGGGTTTTCGAGTCAGGTTTTTTCCTTTGTGGGAATAATTCATGTATAATATCATGATGTCTTCACAATATTACTGCCTTGTAAAAACCCTCATTTGTCTGTAAGGGAAAATCTTTCTTTTCCAGGACAAATGGCTTATTATTTTACCCCAGAAATATATACAAAATAATATGCCCAAATCATCTAGGCAAGGAATTATTTTTACCTTTGTCATTCGTTGCAGAACTGAAAAGCTGGTATATATTTCCATTCAGTTTCTGTCAAAGCTATTGCCATTTTTACAGAAGATTCCAGTCACTATTTGTTGCTTTGACATTCAGTTATAACTCTGGTTGAGATGAACTCTTTATGGCCCTATTATCCTCTGTATATACTTTACTTGGTAGATTTATACAATATTATTATCTATTATGTTCCCTATTTCTGGCTGCAGTTAATATCAATGAACAAGAAGAACACTGCAACTTAAACTCAGCAAGTCAGAAAAGAAACCAGGATTATTTAGCTTTGTATTTCTAAGAATACCTCTCCCTACTGCAATCTGCTAGATGGAATTCCGTCTCTTATTCAAAAGAAATTTCTTGCTACTTCAACATGATTTAATGGGATCTTCAAGTGCCAAGACAACACGTCTTGTGTGCAGGACATTATGTTTCAAAGTGTCACTCTTCTATCAGCTATGGGAATCTTTGTGCATAGTCTTTACACATAAGGCAGCTAGTAAGATTGAAGCTTATCTCTGTATTCTAAGGAGAGCTTTTAAATAACAACATGTATCCTCTTCTAAAATAAAGGTGTCAAACCTGCACTGCTGAAATGTATACCAAGAGAGTAAAGACTGATGTAGAATTGAAACCAAAGAAGTAAGCTCAGATAAGATGACACTGTAAGTCTCTGTCAAGACAGGAATCTTTACCAAGATGTCAACGGGAAATCACCACTGACAACATTAGGAGTTGGATCAACCCTTTTTTGTATAAGGA